>NC_142521.1:1805000-1907500 GCF_964205215.1 Stylophora pistillata | reverse complement strand
ATCACTTTTGCCATCTCATCTGCCATTATTGAATATATGTAATACTTTTTGGTCAGGAACTGCCGGTGATTCCCTCGCTTATCATCGGGGTCGGCTATGGACCACTAGAGACGAAGATCATGATGCAATCCCGGGAAACTGCGCTGAAAACCACCACGGAGGCTAGTGGTATGGAGGCTGTTTGCACTCCAGCCTGAATGGCCTATATCATGAACAGTTCCGCCCTGACCCGACTGACGGAGTGATATGGGCAGCCTGGAAAGGATATAACTATTCTCTTAAAACGACTGAGATGAAATTAAGACCCGTGCATTTCTGAGTTGTGATGACAGTTTCTTCATAGCCAAATAGCTATTGGTGTAAGTATCACTCAGTATCAACCAAATGAAAACGACAGTTACCTTTTTTTCGATGAACGCTGGTAACATTTTTCTTATGTATTATTGCTATCATGACGACGTACGGCCGATTTTCTCTAGTGTTACTCTGCATTGAAACAAAGTACAAAATGTTTTTCTCACTTGAGAGGTCTTTCGTGTGATTGCATTTTTCAGAAGCATCAAAATCTCGGCCAGTAACCATTTTTAAAAAACAATCTTTCAGTCTTTTTGGTCACATCTTGTAGGACCGCGATGATGAAAATTGAACTTACGACTCTTTAATAATCAACAAATCAGAAGGCGTGCGTTTCTATGATAAACTGGGAACACTTTGTGTACATACGTGATGCTACCCACTCCTTCTTCCCCTCCCCTCCCCCCCCCTTTTGCATTAGGCTGATATAGTCTATCTTAGGCTCACAGTTAACGGAAATGACCAAAAGGGTGGGCGTCCGAAATAAAGGTGGAAGTAAGGCCAGGGATAAATCACGAAGCCGTTTCCTTAACAACCACAGACGCTATTAATCGTTTTCCTGCTCTTTCGTTGGCTTCCACTGACTGAGGGCCTGTAACAAGGAGAGCTGATCTCACGCCGCGGCTCTTACTCTACTCCCGGTACAGGCTAACTGACGTGGCTGCTGTTCTTTTCAACTTCGCCGGGATCGATTGACTTAAGAAGACCTTTATTAGGATTTCTGTTGCCAATTGGGGCCTTTTGAAAAATCATCAAGATGTTAATTTCCCTTCATCTTGGAGGAATAACAGTGTTAAACCGAAAAAAAATAATGGGTAACAAACAACAAAGCTTAAGAGTAATAGATGAAGGCAGCCTTGGAACCAACAACTTAAATGATTCCATGAGTCATGTGAATGGATGAGAATGAATGGTGGGGGATTTTGTAAAAACATCTTGCAACATGAAAATCTCGCGAATTTTAGGTTTTGAAAAATTTGCGGAATGTTTTCGAACGGCAAAAACAAGCTTATGCCAAAGTAAAAGGAAAAAGACAGAAAAAAGGAATGAATGAACAAACGAAAGAATGAATAAATGACTGAATGAATGAATGAGAACTTCGTCTCTGAACCAAGTGTCAAGGCGTATTCTTCGGAAGCTCTCGAAGAATCCATCTGCGAATCGTCTTCATTGCATTTAACTCCCTTCTCAGTTGAACTTGAAGCTGAAAATCTACATATTTCAATTGTTATTTTTTTCCTTCTCCATGTTTCGTTGCAAGAACCGGACGATCGAAGAAATTGGTTCCCAGCGAAATTTCTAAGATTTCAAACGGCAAGAATTTGTTTTCACATAACACACACACGGTCACATACACAATGAATCACCTATTCGCTGAATAAACTCCCGCAAAAGTTTCACCCTCCACGTGTTAAGAGTATTTAGACACCGCGTCCGTTGCAAATCGCGAAATCCTTTCAGGTCCAGTCATGTTTTAAATATCGATGTGCCACCAAAAACAGAAAAAAAGAATCAAAATCCAAGAGACAATGACAATATAACTCAAACAAAAAATAGCTACCATGTAATTTTAAATATTGAATCATTTTTCACACTAGTTCGCAAATAGACTTTGCCATGCACAGTATATCAATATTTCTTGCGAGCCGGCAGATTTTTGAATGGAAAATATCTTTAATTAACTTTCCGTCTTAGCTTAAAACTGCAAAAGATGGCACTTAAGTAATAAAAGACTCACACGAGTACTGGTTTCCTTTTTACGATATGGGCATTTAGCTAGCTACCAAACCACAACACAAAGGGAAATTATGACAGAGTCTCGATCTTCAAATAAAAAATATAAGTTTTATTTCGGGCTGATTTCGCACCCCTTAAAGATATTACACAATTCGTATTTTAATACATCACAATCTCGGAGTCGTGGCTCCGATATTTAATGTTCGTTAGAAACCTTTCGCTTTTTTATCCTTATAAACTTACAGTATGCAACTCTAACAACATAAATATAACGTATGGTTTGAGCTATGAAACAGAAGTAAGACCCATTACTTGTCTTGAAGCTTGCAAATCATTCGAATCGTGTTGTGGATCGGGTTTCTTTTCGCGCCATAGATATTTCTCTCCTCGAAGTTTCCAAACTGTTTCAATAAAATGACGGCGAACCGTAATCGGGTCATACTCATGGCGCCCGTGAGTGTTCTGGCATCCTTCACGGCTACAGCCACACGGAAAACTATCTCGATCGACTTGACAATTTATTCCATTTAAATAACAACTGCATGAGTCGGGCTCACAGAAGTCTTTACACGAACATCCGCAAATTTGCCGAGAATACCTAATTTGCATACAGTCAATAGCTTCTTGTTTGTTGATTTTCTTTACGCCGGCCGCTTTCAAAATGTCTTTGCGATCTTTTTGAGAAATGGGCATAAAACTGTGTTCATCGTCGCTGTCCACACTATCATAGGAATCTTCTGTATCACTTTCGCTCTGATCTTCTTCGGATATCAGAGTTCTTTCGACAAAACTGTGTTTATGTTTCATCCCAAGCGTTGTTCCACCGTTCGAAGGCACACACGTATAGCCTTGTGTACGAGGAAAATGGAATACTGTTCTGTCGCTGAAACGGACACGTCGATTTCGTTTCGCACTTTGATATTCCTCGACATTTCCCAAACTGTCAGCGCTGTCAGAACTAGTTGTACTCAAAGAATCTTCTTCTTCCAGTTTCCTCTTCGACATTTTCGCCCTGTCCTGTTTTTAAGGCTTAGCCCCGGTAAATTACCAAAACGATCGAAAATTCACAGTGGCAACTTGATTTTTTATGCGAATTGACAGCTTCCCAACAGGTGCAAAGCTACCATTGAGCGGGAAGTATTATTGGACAGTGGATGCATTGTTTTAAAGGAGCCGTCAATGAAAAGAATGGCTGATAACTCTCATTCATTATTTATTCCCGATTGGATAAGACTTCTAACACCTATTTCCTATTGGCTGGGAGAACAAACAATTTTCATCACTGAAGACGGGAGGCGAAAGCTCCTGCCACGTCTCCAGACCACGTGTTTATCTTGCGAAACTGTAACAACTTCAGGTCGAGGCGCGTTTCACTCGTGTGGGAAAACCATGATCAGTGTTATGTAAAATTTATATGTTATGTTGAAAGAATAAAAACATTAGCTGTAACATGTGGCAAGCTATAACTGAATTAGCCGACTGAATATGCATGGAAGGTCACCCCAAATATAAATTCAATAGAATATTCCACCAGCATAAAAGATAAAACCGTACCTGTAAGTCGAAAGCAAGTACAAAATTTATTTTCTCTATTTTCTAACTGACAGTTTGACACCTTTTATAGGAGGTTCGACCAAAGTGTGATTCAACAAGTTTCAAACCTGGTTTCGCACATAACTTTCCCTGAGTTGACCTCAAGTATCATTTGTCTTTTAGCACCTTTTAGTCACGGGCTACATCGATTCCATGATCCAAGATAACGATTTTCCTTTCATGTCTGCGACAAAAGAAAATTGTGGTTTTTGGAAAGGGCTCAAGATTTGAAGTCGTGCATCAAACAATCCTTGAATTTAGCTCAGCCTGGAAGAAGAATTTAATAAGGACAATAAAATAATGCACGCATCCTCACGGCCGACAATTCACTGTTATTCCAAGCCTTTGCGATAAAAAGAATGATTAGAGAAATGATACATAGCGACGGGTTAATGAAAAGGTATGCTGAAGATGACTAAAATTACAAAGTTACTTGTAAAAAGAAAACTCTAGCCGGATTGATTTGGTTTATGTTTGGAGTTTTTGAAATCCCCTTTAGAACACATTTCCGTTTAGAGTTCGGCCGACTTACCAAATATAGGTCGCTTTGTTATGGTGTCAGCTTATACGACATGAGAATGTTTCAGGATTTCCATTGTAACATTTTCCCATTCTGTTCTTCTTTCTTATACAGGGAAGACCTTTGAAATCATACAAGAGGTCTTACCAAGTCCAAGCCCCAGACTTCCGTTTAAACTTCTCGCAATGTGATTGGATGAACGATGGAACTTTCGATCCGTCAACGTAAACAAACCTTCGTTACGTATTCACTTTCTACTTAAATTCCGCCATACCTGTTGACTTCTCCTCATTTAACAGTCTTACTAATTTTCTACGAGCAAAGATACACAGTAAATCATGTCTGGACGCGGAAAAGGTAAAGCTAAGGGTACCAAATCGAAAACACGTTCTTCTAGAGCGGGTTTACAGTTTCCGGTCGGCAGAATTCATCGTTTGTTGAGGAAGGGAAATTACGCTGAGCGTGTCGGCGCAGGTGCCCCAGTTTACATGGCCGCTGTTTTGGAATACCTCTCAGCTGAAATACTGGAACTCGCTGGCAATGCAGCTAGAGATAACAAGAAGTCTAGAATTATACCACGCCATCTTCAGCTCGCTGTTCGCAACGACGAGGAACTGAACAAGTTGCTTGCCGGTGTAACCATCGCTCAAGGAGGTGTATTACCGAACATTCAAGCGGTGCTGTTGCCAAAGAAGACCGAAAAAGGAGGAAAAGCCCCTCACTAAACCTTATACATTTGCTTGGAAAGCTAACAAGTTACCTAATAGAGCCGTTGAGATGGAGAAAGTTTAAAAGGCCTGTTGAAAGTGGTTTAAATTCCAAGACTAAAATTTATTTTCCCCAATCACATATGAACGAAAAAAGATAATTATTTTTTTTAATTGATCAGCAAAATAGAGTGTATCAGGGTAGGATTTCCGCGATTCCGTATAGTTACTTACCCTCTTGTCATGTCATAAGCATACGGATTTTGGATGAAGAAAACATTGTCTTCGGCGAAAACAGTGATTTCCCTTGAGACAAGGGCTTTGTTTCATAATAGTAGAATACTGAAATCTTTCCCATTTCATGAAGAGAACGCTCAAATTGTGGCACTCTTCAGTTCCTAGGAATTCTTTAGTTGCCACCACAGTTAAGAATTACATATCTGTTGGTTATGACAAGTTCATTATACGCAATCCAAACAGTAATGGAGGTTGTGTTTTATTTTCCGGCATCGATGTCAAACCCAACTATGTCAAGGTGACCGACAACTTACAAAGGCGAAGTTATTTACTCTAATAAATTCTCTGTATCGTCTTTCACTGTTGGTCTTCTGCTTTCACAAGTAATCCAGAAGAAGGGTATCCTCAATTTTCTGACTTTTAAAGACAATAATTTAGCAAATTCTTGGAAAATTCCTCTGAATAGTGCATATATGAGGAATTGAATCAATACGAGTTTTCTTTAATGAAGTGACGAGTTCCACTTAGCCATAAAAACAACATAATCTTCTGAGATTTTGCTTCCAATAAGGGTCACAGGTAAGGGGTACTCAGACTTCAAATTGACAAAAGGCAAAAATCATGTAACTATTTTTCTTAGTTCTTTTTTATAGAGTCCAGGGCTATTTGCAAAGCACTTCCTAAGCATTAATACCTTAAGGAGAAACAGGATTTTGGTCATTCTTAGAGTTTCAAAGAGTAGAAGCTTACCCACACAGGTTGTTGTCCATAATTTGCTATATGAAGTATAAAAAAAGAAACTTTGGTAACCGCAGTCCAATTAGTTGTGTTAAGCAGGATTTGCAAGAGAGAAAACTGTAAGAGGAGAGAGCTGATCACAAAGAATATTATTGAGAACTATACAAATTGGTTTGTGATTTTAATCAATTGCACATACTCAACATCAACATGTGATACAATATTACTCCATTCAGCAAACAGTTTCAACCCACATAACTTGGCAGTGCTGTATGTGGAGCAGTATTTAACTGGTTGTTTCAATACCAAAGTGTTCTTTCAATGTCACTGTGAATATGAAATATTTATGAAAGAGTTACCTACTGTGAGAAATTCTTGTTTATTACAATTAATGCAGACATTCAGTTCAAACATCCAATCCAAAAATAATTTAGGCATTACATCTGCAGTTACAAAAATTAAATTTTTAATGGTATAAATTTTATAGTCCCTACTTGAGGAAATAGTTCAGGGAATGAATTAAGAATATGCTCAGTTTCAGTATTTCAAATTAATTATAGTAACTCAACCAATGAATTCTATGACAAACTCAAAATTCCTATCTGAAGATAAACATTCCCATATTAGCTTTTGCAGGAGGTACTCAATGTAGTTCAGTACAAGTGACAGACTGGAAATTTCTGACTTCCTGCAAAGCAACCCTCTGATCAGTGTGGCAGTTGTCCTATTCCAACAAACATGACTCTCTCTCCCAAGGGCAAAAAATTGAGGACACTGCCTGTAAAAAAAAAGCCAACTGCCAAACCTTTTTTTAGAAAAGGGGCTACCCTGGATGCAAAACTGACCATAACATACAACAAAGCCACTTCATTCCACAAACTAAGCCAGTGTTGTTGAGAAATTCAAGTCCCCATTGTTTGATGTCACTTCTTCAATCAATTTTGAGGAGGCCTGGTTCTGATTGTCCTTCGAGTCTGTTCATTGACATCTCAACTCTCATTAATGGTAACTATACGTTTTCTTACAACGACAACAATGAGAGTTTGTGAATATCAGATCAATTTTACAAGGTGATCATTTCCTTAATTCTCCTGGCATTTACTGATGATGACCTCCCTTTAAAATGGGGAGAAACTGGGTGCACATCATTATTGGGGCAAAGGTTATTTAAATGCAAAAGGAAAAAATTTAAGGGTAGGACTGTCACAATAAAGTTTGTCTCCTTTTTACTATCAGCTCTATGGCTTTTCTCAAAGAACAAGTAAGGTTCAGCTTGATTTGCATCTGAACAAAGCTACAAGAAAATCGTTGGGATCACATTTCAAAATTTTCAATTCCTCCTCATATTTAAAAGAAAACAAACTAACACCCAAAGCTATCTCCATAATTCAAGTATTTTAAGTATAAAGAGGCTATGCAAAGTAAGAATTTGCATCGTGTATAGGGTGAAAAAGTAGGATATCACATCCACAATTCCTAATTTGAAGCAAACCACAATAGGATCAGCTCCAGCTATAACCAAAATCCCACGACTAAAATGCCAGAGAAGATTGTGTACTAAGGACAAGCCTGGGTTCTTAATAAAATCAATGGCTCTTCTGGTTTCATTGAAGCGTAATTTTGAGAGGTTAAAATATTTTTGCACTTTTCACCCCTCAACTGACTTCTAACTTTACAAAATGGATCTCAAAATGTCTTCTCCCTTCATCCAAGATGACGATTAAGAGTATGGTACACTGCTACTTCTGATTTTGGTTATATTTTATCTTTGCTTTATTTCTGAAAGACATTCTGAAAAGAATTGTGTGTTTTCATAGGATCTGACCCAGACTTAAATACATTTCTTCCAGTCTAGCTCAAGGAATATGCATCTAACTTGGTCTGCCTGGAAAATCCAAGAAATGTTTCACAAATTAGGAGTTTTTCTGCAACTGAAATAGGAATTATTGTTATGATCACTGTAAAATAAAGTTGGCTTAAGATAAAGAATTTATTAAGTTTAGTAATAGAATGTACATTCTGCCTAGGAAAGGAGAAAAAAACTCCTACTTGGCAACATGTCTAAAAATTCAGAAAAAACATTCTTTGAAATATATCAACAGGCCTAACTGAAAATCTGAACGAAAAAGATCATGGTAATCCATTTTATATACAATACATTGAGGAATTCATCACAAATGCAGTTTTCATTGACATTGGATAATTATTTATTACCTGCATTCACCTCCATAAATTAACACCTACCCTAATAATATAATTAATATTAAAAAATAACTCCTTGGGAACCCCTCAATTGCTTGTTGCTCAATTACTATATTCATTTAAACAAAGCAACCAAACAGATTTCCAATAATTCAAACACACTTGTGTGTAAATTTGATTGCTACACAAAATATCTTAGAAAATGTACAATTGGCATATGTCATTTTACGTCAAAAGCATTCCCCCTCTGCTTCTTCTATTGGATCTGACGATTCATTCAACTCCTGCAAGTCAAAGAACAAAGAACATTTCAGTTTGGAAAAGAAGAAAGTGAGTGTAATCCTTGTTTACCTTCACATTGCAGTCATTTTAAATGGTCACTGAACTAATGAAAATTTGTCTTAAATCATGTGCATGATTTCAAAATCAAGTTAACATGACCTTAGTCAGTACAATTCTCTCAGGGCCGTTATTCAAATACTGTAAGGAATTAAATTCATCCACACAATTTAATTGGTTACTTCAGACAAGCCTTGAGATCTAATTGGTTGATTTGTTTTTAGTCTTGCTTTCTCATTAGCTGCAACTACAAGCAAAAACTGGTGAAATACACAAACAAATTGCACTTCTGAGAGACAAACAGTTTGTAAGGATTACTACTGATTTCAATATGGATTTAATTAAATGTAAATTGCACCGTATAAAATGTATCCTGCAAGTATCCAATTAAAGTGCTGAAAAAGACAAAATTAAATACATACATATATACATTGTAAACATCAACACTACATTTGACATTAATAACCTTGACGAGCAGTACCTCAAAAGAGCACTGAGGTTCCTTCTCCCCATCAGATTTCAAATCTTTATGAAGTTCTTCAGATGTGTCACCTGTATTTGTGACGTCTTGAGATTGTAAATCTAACCTCCTTTCCTCCTCTTCAAATTCAAATGCTGTACTTTCAGAATCTGTATCAAATACGGTTCCAGAGGATGATGACTCTTCTAATGTTTTCTGATGTAAGTCCTCCAACAGTTCAGTGTTATTAAAAGTTTCAGTTTTATTTTCTTCATTTATGCTAACTTCATCGGCTCTGTTTTCCCCTTCATCATCAGGTGTAAGATTTTCAAGTTCGCAATCTTCTTCAAGGGCACAGCTTACTTCCTGTAAATCAGCCTGAGCAGTATCCAAACTTGTCGTTTGACCCTCATTAGTAAGATCCAATGCATCTTCCTCCACCCCAGCAAAGTACCTGACATCCCTGTCTGGATCATATTGAAGCCTCTGCAGAGCAGAAAGAATGGTCTCTTTGCCCTCTGCATCATTCTCTTTGAACAGTTCTAAGATGCACAGAAAAAAAAAATGGAGAGACTGTAACTAATCATGCAGAGTGATGCTTATACCATGCTAAAAAAAAGGAATGCATGATCACAACTGTACTACATCACAAAGTTCCAGGGATGTTGCATTTTCATAATAAAATTTAATCTGTTGGTGGCAGTGCATTTGAAAGGAAGGTATCACTTTCCATATTAAGTAAATTTAATAAGATTGAGTGAATATATAAAATAAGTAGAGTAGGCTACAACCAACAATTGAAATTGCAACATCCTTTCATTTTGAAAATTCAGCTTCTCAGATGTAAAAGCTATAAAAAAAAAAGAGAATCCTGTCAAAACAGCCAAATACTTCTGCATACATTGGTATGTGACTGGCCAGTTTGGTATATTTTAGCCTAAAAAGATAATAATAATAATAATAATAATAATAATAATAATAATAATAATAATAATTTATTTCTTATAGAGCGCTATTTACAATGACAGATCAACAGCGCTTTACAATTAATGTACTAACCCACTCATCCCACCCCAGGGGAGGACATCCATTGCACAGTAATCTCGTGCGTGGGAAATTAGCATCTCCTACCCCTAACCCTACTGAAGACAGGACCCCTAGTTATTCGTCCCTATCCGAGAAGACTAGAATATCTAACCATTTCTTGATGTTATAGAAAGGTAGCATATTCTTCTCAATTATTTTAAGACCTTGAGTGTTGGTCCAGCCGGGGCTTGAACCCTCGACCTTGCACACAACAGTCCAGCACTCTATCCATTGAGCTAACCTCTGAAATTTGAAAGTTTTTTGGTTGCCAAATTACAATGTATTACCAGAATATGTATTCTAAGGTAAATGTTGCAGTTCCAAAGGGTTGTATAAAAAATCAAATCCAAAATTTGGCATTTATGTCATTTAACCAAGGTTCCTTTTAGATTGAAATGGAAAGGGAGAACTTGAATTTGGGTTGTGCCTACACAGAATAAGGTGTCAACTTAAGATGGGGTTGCTTGATACAGTATTCACTGGAATTCCCAAAAATTCAGTCATCTCAAACTGCAAAAATTTGTTTCCATTAAGCACAAAAAGTTGTGCATCATAAAAATATACATTAAGCTTCTAAAACAATTTCAGGGCAACATGGTATGCATTTAAAATCATTACAATAAATGCACTGTACCTAAGACTGTAACACTCTGTGACAAAGTCCTGGCTAAACTGAGTCGAACATTGGGTACAGGATCCGTTAGGAGATACAACAAACTTGGTAAAAACTCTTTGGAGAACTGTTCCCCGGTTTCAACATTTTCTTCCAGTAAATTTTGGCAGAGTTGTGCATACCTGTGAAATAACAACAACGCATTAAGTTAAGTCTGGAACTTTTCCTCCATCTACTAACCACCTATACCACCAAGGGCAGTTTCCCCCCTTAATTCAAATGACAGCTCACTGCATGTAGGAATAATATCAATCCTTGGAAACCTTCATCTACAAGTACAATGTAGAATCAAATTTTAAGTGGGTCCTACAGATACATTTCTGCAGAAACTCCTTATCTATTAAATTTTATTTTATTTTTTGTTTTCTTGTAGGTACAAGTGGATGTCATAAAAACAAGAAAAAGAGAAAATCACTGAGCACCTCCACACACATACAGGATGACAGCTTTGAAGATTTAAATGAATAAGAAATTTAACCCCAAAGGCTAGCCTATTTGCAGTTTTATTATGTACTGCAAGCACATGTGCTTTTAATGTACACAGGCACATATTTGGGATGAGCCAAAAGTCTTGCTTTGGTCAGAAAAATGTGTCTACTATTTGTCCCTCTAGTATCAATCAACTGAAAGTCTAATATATAGATTTAGCCAAGCCTAGAAGCGGAGCTCCCAAGTTTGTAATATTAATGATAACATAAAAGATGTGCATTTGCCAAGACTCACCCGAGTCACCCCTCCCTTCAATTTGATAGTCTCCCCTACCCTACCCGTGCAATCTGAAGGCATGTACGCACGCTCGGTCAGTCATGTGACAACCAAACAAAGAGGTTGACCATATTCCATGGGTATGGGGCTCTGCCCCACGTGCACTTTGCACGCATGGGAGCCCCACTACTAAACCAAACAGAGGGAACTTTTAATGAAGAACTCACGCTTGTCTCCTTGTCCATTGTGGGCTATGTGCAAATTTATTGATGATGTCACACACAAACTTGTGAGCCGGACCATCTTCAGTGCAGCTATGCAGCCTTTGAAGTAAAATACCAATCTGAAATGGGTCATCAAAAATCAGTATTATTTCACATAAGATTAGAGTACAGCAGCTTTACAATCAACAATAACCTACATGTACATCAGATACAACTTTCCGTAAGCAACAAACCAATCCTGTTTCGTGTAACATGCATCTGCCTCAATGAATAAAGAGTCTTAGGTTAGGCTGTCGACTAAAATCAGTAGTCAGCGAAAACCCCTAGTTAGTCTGCCTTTTCAAGCCAGCTTCTTTGCCCTCATTTTACCCCGAGCACTGGATAAAATCTGAACTTAAATCAAGGCTGTGCTCTAAAAAAAATAAGGGAGCCCAGTGCTCTCAACTGTGAAATCCAGGGTGCCCAGCATAATTATGCTTTTTATGAAAAAACTAAGATTCCTGAGTCGGCCAAGAGCAAAAGTTAGGCACCAGGGGCCACCAGGCACTTCTAGACCACAGCTCTGTTGAATAAAACAAAAGAATACCACACTCACCAGTTTAAATGCTATCGTTCTGACATCGGCCACTCTGTCTGTGGCAAGTGAAATGGCAATAGGACAAATATACTGCAAAACTTGTTTGGGTTCATATATCTCACATAGAGACATAAGTTGCCTAAAAGGAAATCAAACAGTTTAACCCTTTCTACCCAAACATCAGTATGCATATTCTCCATACTGTTCTCTATACATTTTCTTAAGTGCCAACGGAGAGAATTTGTTTAACAATCAAAAATTTTTTTGGTAGGTGACCTATTCCTTTATTCTGTTGACCATAATGTTTGAGTTTAGTGACTCTGGATTCTTAGTTACTCTTGCGATTGCATATTAAATTTAGTTTTCCTTGACAATGGTGCCAAGATGTCGCCGAAACGTGGGACTTTTATGGTTAGTTTTTGGCTGTATAGATAATGTTTGAATCAGGGATATTGTTGTAAAGAGAAATTAGAAGCTAGTCACTCTGAGGGTTTAAGGATTAAGAGACTTCCTCTTTCAAGAAAATCAACACATTAACGGAATAGGGCCTAAAGTTTTTTGTTGACCTCTGTGTGCCTTCTTTTTTTATATTTTTAATATCTGGCCATTCTCAGCTAAACTGGACTAGATCATTCACAAGTAGTGAATGGAGTTGAACTTAGGTCAAACTTGATGGGAAAAGACATGTCAACATGTTTGTTATTTGAAAATCCACAAGGTAATTCAAAACTTTGTGTTTTGCTTCTATGTCTAGACTTTAACACATTCTTTCTTTACAAACAAGGAACTTTGCCATTTGTTACAAAATGGAGAACTTACTCAGCAAGCTCAAAACGAAACCGCCAGTTTCTGTTATTATCTGTTGTGAGAAAGTCTGTTAGCATGGGAAGATAGTCACCGCTTACATCAGATGGAAGAAGCTGCAATGAAAGAAGAGAATAAGCATTTACTGGGGCATTAGATGTGCTCCAAAAATAATCCCAAGTATCTCAGGTGTTGTCTTGAAGTCCTGTTGGGCAGCCTGTGCACACACTTAACCCTTTTGCTCCCAAGAGTGATCAAAGAGGAATTTCTCCTTAAATCATCAATAAATTTACAAAGTCAAAGTGATGAGAAGATAGAAAAAGACCAACAAAGGGATAATAATTGATTCATAACTAAGGACCTGTATGTCAGACAGTGCATCAGAAATGAAAAATAACCTTTGCCTTGAAAGACCTGGTGGATTGTCTGTCATGTAAGTAAAAAAAGTCCCAATTTGAAACCTGCTTAAACAATCAATTATATGTAGAGTCAACTTACCTTGATGAAGTCTGCTAAATGTTTCAGTACACCTATTCTCACCTGTAAAAAAATTAAAGGGGATACAGAATTAAGAAATGCATTTGCCAAATCAAAGCCTTCTTATATTTGTTTGGGGCATATCTTAAAGAATTTAATTTCCTCAGATCACATAATTGTACAAAAATTGGGTTGTATGTCACATGAGGTGAATGAATAATCAGATGCAAAGTAAAAAGGAAATGAAGACAAAAAATTCTGTCAATGCCTCTCACCTCATCCAAATCCTTAAGGAAACTGTTAAAAGTAGGTACTAACTCAATGCGTGTGATTTCACTTCCAAGAACTAAGGCTAGTTCATGGATGGAAAATGCTAATGTTCTTCGAACTTTCCACTGCAAAACACAAATTTCATATCAAGAATTAAGATAAGAATTCCAGGCAAAAGACACCCCTAAAAAGACAATAACCTGAAAACAAGGAAGAAAAACCAGGCTATTTGTGGTAAAATTTAATACTTATTGCTTGGAATTTTTCTTGAATCCTACCTGCATATCTGCAATAAGCATTTCAAACGTATCTCTCAGACATGGCCAGTTTTTACGTCCCAGTGTAAGTGTCACTGCTGGTAAACTGAAAGCACAGTGCCGCACTATCTCTGTGTCAATAGTTTGAGCTTTGGCTGGTTCAGTCATGGATATATAGTGATCAAGGAGAGTTTGAGGAATAACATGCTAAAACAAAGTACAGTAAAATTACAATCAGCATAGAGGTTTAGAAAAAAAATCCACAAAAGTAATGTGAAGTGAAACATTCAATTAATGGACACTTGTTAAACTCTTATCCAGAAGTTTAAACAGCAAATAATTTCACTCTCAACTATCCACATTTGAATGACACAAATTCTACAAAGATTTTTACCTGTGGATGGTTAAAAAAGAGAAACTATTATCCTTACAAAAAAGACAAATTGCAGAAAAGAAACCAGGAAAATTTAGGCTTTGATGGAATCAGAACCTGCGCCTTTCTAATAAAATTTCAACACTACCACCAAATGAAGCAACAAGTCACATGTCAGGAGTGATGCAAATTTTAGTGGGATCTTATTCCCGTGAAGGAACCTGAACACAGGCTGCACTCTTTCATAAAAACAACTAAATTCAACCAGGAAAATCTTAATCATATTGAAGGAGAAAAAGTAAGAGACTCTTCAAGAAAACTCATGTCATGGTAATCATTTTAAATGTTACACCAGAAACATACATGTACCATTGATTACTGTTGGCCATTTAAAACTAATTCTAACCTCCAACAACAAATTTTGCTGGCAGAATCAGTTCAGTAAGACACAATATTTTGAGAGTTGTACCTGCACAGGTGGAGCAGTTATATGATCGGCAATAAGAAGGTCATCATCAAATGAAGATGTGTGAGCTAAATTAAGCTTCCTGTAATCATCGTAATCAAACCTCCCAATACCATGATCCATATGAAAATCATCAGTGAGAGAATAGAGAGGAATACCATCTTCCTCATCACTGTCATCATCACCATGCATAAAAGCCAACCTTGGATGATGACGATGATGTTGGTCAAAGGTGTTGCTATGACACTGCGTCTCCAGCAAGCCACTTGTTTCTCCTTCATGCAGTGCATTAGCTCCAGGTTTCAAGTCTAATTTATCACTTGCAGTTTTAACATTTTCAACAGTTGCAACATCTAAATCTTCAGCATCTAATTCAACTTGAGGTAAAGGAGTCCTCCAATAGAGAAATGAATCAAAGTACTTATCGTCAACCTCATCAAGATCTGTGGTCATGTGCTTGTCACAATTTCTTGATTCTTTAGAACATGTTTGAGTAACAACATCCCTGTTTTGTGTGTCATGTGATTGTTTCTGTAGATCTTGATCATTTGACATGATTTCAGGAGGGGAAATATAACCAGAATCTGTAGTGCGAGCCTCAGGTGATGACTGTCGTTCAGTTTGATGCTTGTTTCCTTCACGAGATTCTTCCGAAAGAGTCGCACTGGAACAAATCACATTGTTATTTCTACAGCAAATACACTATTAAGTGTTGTACAGCTATTTGTAGATCAACATATGGGTTGTTTCAACTTGAAAGTGAAGATTTTTCATTTCAGTAAAGGATAAAAAGAATGAAATGTAATCGAAAGATTACTCTAAATATTACCTGCTACAATGTCTATATTCATGAGTTCACTTCAATTTTCTTACAAAGATAAAAAGAACACCCCTGTCCACGTATGAATTATTTCAAACTCAAAGTACTTCAACTGCAGAGTAAATATTTTGCGTCTTACTCTTCATTAGATTCACCACTGGTAGTTTCACTGGCAGTTGGTTCTCCCTCTGTTTTAGTTGGGGAAGGAGGAGGGGTTTCCAGCTCTCTCTCGGATAAAGCAGTCAAAACACCATCCTCGTTTATGTAAAAACCACTGTCAGCTGGGTCTGCAAATGTGGAAATAAATGGTCCCAGACTTTGATATGCTGCCATTTGAACCTAGAACAAACAAAGCAATTATGATTGTTGATTTTAACTTAGAAGCATTGTAGGAGAGAAAGGGCCAAAGTACATGGATATCTGCATGTACTCAGGTGAAAATTTCAGACGCATCAGAAAGTGCGGGGAAAGCATTCGAAAAGAGTGTGGATGATTGTTAATCTTCCATACTCCTTTTTAAACAATGCTTTCAAATACATGTTGAAGCTTTGATAAGGAAAACTTTCTCTCACATACTAACTTTAAAGCCTTGACACAGTTGACAGTGATTTTTTTAACTAAAAGACCCTGACTTTTAAACACAGGCCCCCCCAAGGAGCACCTAAGTACCAAAACCCTATATATACTGCATGAAAGTCAGCTAGACTATAAAATCAAAACCAAATCAACAACACAAAAGGTAATGGTCATTCATGATGATGGCATGTACATACCCATCTTGACTTGTCACAGAGCAAACCAACGAAGAACTGAGAGAGCTCTGTTTTCCTGGTTTCTGCTAGGCTTGCACTTGACACACTCATATAACATTCAGCACATGCCTTTATTTATAAAGGAATGCAAATGTAAGCAGCTGGTTTGATGTCAGAATTGATTTTAACTCTGTTGTTAGATTATAGCTGTACATGTAACTTTTAAGTGTGCAGCTTTAGTACTCAAAAGAAGAAAGTGAGCTAGGAAAAAACAGGTTAAAAGAAAATCTATTTTTATTGGAAATCCCTAACCAAGAATGATTATCATGTGCAGTGCCTGAAACAAGAGAAAAAAAAGATACACCTGCACATTGTAACTAGTTCTATTTCAATATCATAAACTTGGTGAGAAACTCGCCTTTCTAACACCCCAAACTCCATCTTGACACAGTTTGAAGAAGACTGGAAGCTGAAATGGAAACAAACACCAGTTGGAGTATTGCATGGTGAAGAATAAGTTGAGGGATGTGTAAGAGCTGGATATTCAATCAATAATTACAGCTGAAGCTCCCCTCAGAGTGTTGCAATGAAAATAAATTTGACAAACACAGTTGCTTACCATTCTCTCCCTGGTCACATCTGGCCCTAGAACACTGCACATCTCACCAAAGTTTGATGCACAAACCTAAAGTAGGAATTTTTAGAGAAAGCACAATCATGAGAATGATAAAGAGAATGCACAGGAGAATGCACCAGTGCAGTGCTTTGAATGTTATCTCTCAGTTTGCCTGTAGCAGCCTTCTCCTTTTGCTCATGATACCTTCAATCACAAAGTTGCCTCTTGATTAATGTGACTACTATTTTTAAAGATAGTCTAACAAGGAAGCAACACTATGCTAGAGTTAAAACAACTGTACACAGACTTCTCTTGTCAAGAAAAGAACAGCGACATAAAAACTGCATTACCAAGCAAGATGATGAAATTATCAACCCCAAAAAGAAACTAAAGGGATCATCCCCATCCTAACTGATGTTGTGTAATTAAACTTGTTAGGAAATTTATTCATCTATTCTTTAGTCTATTTATACCTTTCGCAATGGCCACACATGCAATGCTGAATCAACAACATTGCTTGAAACAGTAATGAAAGTTTTCCCCACTTGTTAATAACAATATCTTTTAAACATTTCTTCCTAGTGTTGCACAACTATTGTAATTAGCACCTCAACACTTGCACCTTCGTTACATGTAATACCATATCTGCACCTGCACCCGTATCTATCTGTGGACAAGCTCATTAAAAGTGCAGTTTTGAACACGATAAGTAACGGTCAACACTAGCATACCTTCCTGACATGGAACAGAGGATCAGAACAAAGAAGTTCAAATCTTGGTAAAAAGTATCTCTCTGTGATGTCTCTTCCAACAAGCGGAGCCATCTTACTCATCAACTGATAAATAAAAACACACACACAAACAATAAACTTTGTCACATCTTACAATGTAAAACAGTTTTATTATACTTCAAATCCATCAACTCTTTTATCACATGAAATCTTTAGAAAAAAGCAGCTTTAACTCTAAATGAATTATTAGTCAGATGAAAGTTAAAGAGACCAAATTCCAACTATCAGAATGGCCTGAAGTATCTCCAAATTAGAGTTAGTGGAGAATTTCCATAACATTTGAGTTTCAATATAAAACTTTAAAACTTTAAAAACTCAGTTAATGCCCTTCCTTTGTGCAGCTCGATAAAAATGAAACTTACAGCCACTGCTTCAGATCTGAAGTCATCATTGCTCTCCCCTGCTGTCAGCTGAAGAAGAACAGGACAAACCTGTTCCTCAACATCCTCTGAAAAAGAAATTTCCTTTCAGATATTAGAATTACATATATGTATGTGACCACAGACACATTTCAAAATCTACTTATCTGACTTACATGGTGAGAGGTCTAAAGGAGCTGATAGCTACTTACTATTGGCATATCACCAGAAAATACGTCCTTGTTAAAACTGATTTTGATCTGGATACAGTGTGCTGAAACATTACCACTTTGCACTTTGAAAATAGCTAAAAATTTGCAGGTGTAATGCTCCAGTTCCCTGAACCACACGAGTTCTTGCTCCAGGACATGACCATTAATATACTACAGCTAGGCTAAATTAAATATATGGTGACAATAACAAGTACTCACATGCCAGGCACTGTGAGCAAAGTTACTGTGACATATGAGCAAAAGCAAATACTAACGATGTTAACCAGCATGTTATATAACCAACAGGTTACATTTGTCAATGCATTATTCACTGTATCTGTTGTCTAGATTAATTTATCTGGCTTTACCTGTAATGAAACCTAAGTTAATTGTTTTTTTTTTATTAGGTTTCCCTTGCCATGTATCTGCTTTACTTTCTTTACCAATTGTTGAAATCATACAATGTAAGTCAAACCATCAGGTATATGGTAAATAATATTTTATACATCTAGTAAGAGTTGACTGAATTGTTTACCAGTAGAAACTGGAACAGCAACCTAAAGAAACAAGTAATTCAAAAGCAATTTTAAACAAATTAGGAGAAAATGATTTAATAACAAGATTCACTTTCACCTCTTTCCACAACTTCCTGTTCCAACAGAACCAGTAGTGCCGCTTGACTTGTTTTACGAACCTGAATATCAAAAACAAAGCAATATCAACTTTCATGCTTTACAAAAAAAAAATCACAAGTCCACAGACAATGTAGCACACTTTAATCAGTTGCAAGAGGCTAAACAGAATAACAGTGAAGCTAAATTCCAGCCAATTTTAAGCAGCGTCTGACAGAGGAAGAAACAAAAAGTAATTTGACTAGCATTTCCTCTCATTTAAAGAGATTGCTTCAGAATAAATTTAAACAATTGTAGAGTATCTCAGAAATTAGTATTAATGCCAGGGAATCCAACTTCTGCTAACAAACATAAAAGAAGCAAGAAAAACTGAAAAAGGAATAGCAAGGTTTAGGATGACAAGTATTACCAAAGAATGCCAATGAAGCACTTGAAAATATTAAAGCTACATTTTCCTTGAGTCATTACTTTACATACAAAGGTCACTTCACTTCACAGCTCCAACCTCATCTGACAAACTGTTTGTATATGAACATACATTTTATACTTTGACTTTTAAGGTAATTAAACTCTTTTACCATCTCTACTTCTGAAAAGGTAATGTTCACTTAAGAAGTCTTCCTTCTTCTACTCAAATTCAGATATCCAGATATTCATAAAACAATCAATATCACAGCATTTGCTTCAGGGTTGTACATGTAGCTAAGAAATTAAGCCACCCACTGAAATTTTAACTGAGGCAGCTCAAAAGTGGTGAACAATTTATAAGTGTGTAACCTCTGAAGTGCCCATTGAGCTTTACCAAGGGATCACCAGCCTAAAATCTAGCCAGTGATTGCTCCTTTTTCATCTGGCAAACTTCTCCAGCAGCCGGCACTTAGCGACAACACTGTTGCTTTAGCAATGATTCTTTACAGTATTATCAAAAGTCAAGAGAATGGAAATGGAATTTACTTTGAATTTTATCTACCTGATTGTTCGAATCAGTCAAAAACCGCAGCACAATGAATAAAATGTACTGCGGTACAGCTTCCATCATTGAGTGATGCTCGTAACAGTATACAGCGACATGTGGTACTTGCTCCATCAGCTCCACTCTAACAGATGGCTCTGAAATATAAAATGATGGTCAAGTCTTGGAGTTTAGCCCTGTGTCCTTCACATATAGCAATTGCCAGTCCAGTATAGAGTTGCTCCCAAATAATTTCCTGAGTCTCTGACACAGTTTGCCCATACTTTTGTTTAATCTTTGACAGAGAGGGACACTTTACATAGTAGTGAAGTGTCTTGCAACAACACAACTGATTGTGTACACTCATGTTCACTTAACCAACATACTTATGTACACTTTTTCACATTTGCACAGGGATTTCTACAAATTTTTCCATGTCGCACTGAAGAAATAGATGGCTGTGCAGTAAGGCAAAATCCAAACAAAACAGCCTGCTTGCAGCCTTGACAAATGTGGCCGTAGAGGTCAAAGATATGCCACCAGTTAAAGGCTTTTCTTCATGCCACTCTACAATCTCCCATTAAGAATATCTCTCAACAAGCAAGCATTTGTTTTTATGTAGAAATCTAGGAAAGATTTCTGGATAACCCAATGCTATTCTTAGACAAAGCTATAGTCCCAAGGGCAATATATTTTTTCTTTATCCAAGAACTGTATGCATAATCAAATAAATGAGGCTGTACATAAATCTTGCCCAAATCTGTATATGGAATGCATAGCAGCTAGTTCACAGCTGCAGTCATATCAAGTTGGATAATTGAAGCATTCAATAACATGACCATCAAAAAATCCTCAGACAAACTTATTTTGTAACAATTTCATACTATAACAACTCAACTGATTGGTCTTAGTGAGTAAAACATTACAAATAAATCACGATCTTCCTAGTAAATGCCCAAATTATAGAAACACTAAGATAGTATCTTCTAAAAGTATACTTGGCTTATCTACTTAGACCACAACCAACATTTACATTACCTACAAGTACACACATTTGTGAGAACTAGGTAGCATAGGTAACAATATTTTGGCTGTGTACTAATTCTTTTATTAGTCTGGGGTCTTCCCAGGCGAAGCTACTCCTTGCACACATGCACTGATGTACTGTACGTTACCGATAAAGACACACGGATTTTTAAATAATTCTTATCTTAAAATCAAATGATCGTGAGTTTTAAGAAGCTATGGTTTTCTTTCTAATCAACTGACCCTTTTACAAGAATAAAAAAGTAATTCATTGGCGGGATTAACATAAACATTGCCTCTATGTCCGGTGGTAAAACTTCAAATAAGACAAGACGAACAACCGGGACGAAAAAATACATGCTCTACTTCTACAGCCTGCTGTACAGCTGGGTAATAGCTGATTTAAACATGATCTACAGATTCAGCAAACAACATTATTTTCTACCCTTTTTTTTCCCTCCAAATATCACAAAATTTGTGCGGCCTTACCCGCTGCGATAAAGAGTTCAAAATTATACACCGCAAATATATGGACTCCGCTGAGATGGGCAAAAATAAATGATTCTTCCAAGTTCAAATAGGATTAAAAAATTAATTGGAAGAATTTTTCCGGATACTTAACTTTCAAAGATTTCTACTTCAAATATTGGTAGATTACGCTAAACTCACTCGCAGTTACGTATGAAGGCCTTACCAATGTCGTCCGATAGGCGAACCATCAGTCTCAACACATGATAAACTTCTTCCTTTGCCTTGCTCGCTCTCAAAGCGTCCTGACAACATCTAGCTGCCATTTGTCTACAAAGAAATTATTGCAAATAAAATATTTGTTCGGGGAGGGATCATAAAAAACGTCAAAGTGTAACGAGAAGACGTGGTTCTTGCTCACACGTGCAAGCAGATCAGAGCGGATGCATCCATGAACTTTCCCAAACTCACCGATTTACAATTATGTCGCTCAACATAAACCTTTCCATTCTAATGATGGGACCCATTGGTTCTTCAGCGGAAGCATAACAATGTAAAGACGTCTCGTCTTGATCCATCTCGTATCCTTCTGCGAAATCGAGATATTGAGTAATACGTTACTTTTGAAGCGTGAAACTGACAAAAACCGATGCGTTGTAGAAAACGAATGTCGTTTATCCGAGGAGATTCAAAACAAAACGTACCATCTTCTTGGTCCTCTTCTTCTGGACCATCAGTGCTCTCTATATGAAATCGTATATCTGAAAAGAAACCAATAATGAGTGCTGAAATGGGACGAATACCTCATCGGAATTCACAACCTACCCGCCATCTTGAGCGGCCACTAAACTTTCTTCTAAACATGGCTTCCAGTCACGTGACTGACAAGTCAGAACCAGGCCACCCCTGCTGAGTTGTCCGGCTACAAGTAGTCATGCTGACATAACCATTTGCTTACGTGGGTCATATGCTCAATTTCCGGTACCATATATTGAATTTGGCCAAATCACATATTTTGCTTTGCAGCCATGTTTTCTTAGAGTTTCTGGGCTGGGAAAGTAAAGGAAGAAAAAGAAAGAAGAAAAAGGCGGGTTTGGCTTAGTTAGGGACACGTCGGTTTTCTTCTTTCGCACCTTGGACTGAAAGTACGAAAGAGAATCTTCGCAATCGAGATGAAGCTCTATAAATTTCCTTTTAATAAAACTGATTATATCTGCGAGGATAGGTAACTATGCTGCGAGGTCCTTAAACTCCTCATAGATGTACTGGCAATGCCGTGGGTTGCATCGACAAAACCGTAAGATTCTCTCGCTAACCCCTGACTCCACGCGTGCCATGGAGGCAAGCTATGCCACAGGTAGCCCAAGCTCTCTTTGCATATTTATAACGATTTGTATGGGATTTTCTACAAGATATCCACAGAGATAGTTAAAAGTGAAAATATTAAATGAAAATGGCTTACCTTGTTCCATACGTGTGTTGTTTGCTCCTGGTGTCGTTATTTTACCGATTTCACTTGATTTAAGCGGTTTTTTTTAATCCTGGTTTTCTTAAATCAAGTGAAATCGGTAAAATAACGACACCAGGAGCAAACAACACACGTATGGAACAAGGTAAGCCATTTTTATTTAATATTTTCACTTTTAAATATCTCTATGGAGATCTTGTAGAAAATCCCATACAACTCCTTATAAATATGCAAATTGTGTTCCTTGTGTGGTTCTCAAAGAGAGCTTGGGCTGCCTGTGGCTACGCAATTAATAATTTTTTGGGCTAAACCTCCACCGATGAATTCTCATAAACTACCACGCACTACTTATAGTCACTTAGATATCGCAAGAAGATTTTCGGAAGTACTTTATTCACTTTGAATATTTCTGTAAATTCATTAAATGAGCGCAAGAACTTGAGCAAAACGTCAATCACCTTTCATTTCGATTAAGTCTGGCCAACGTTTATCGCGACCGCGGTTAAACTCATCCGTCGATATCGCCTCGAGACGTTTAATTATAGGAACAGTCCGTGAGGTTAAGGCTGAAGGCACTTACGCTGAAAAAAAAAAAAAAGGAATGATTTAAGAAAAGCAAACTGACACAATCAAGGGAGCAATCTCCGCGAAGTAAGTCAAGTAAACCAAGATCTGAGATAGACTTTGTTTGAACTAAAGGCCCTGGGTGTGTATAATCATTATGACAACTATTGTTATCACTTGTTCATGTAAGAAGACCAGCCAATACTGAGTTCATTGTCACGATAACCCGTGGTATGGCTAAACCAAAATAAATCGTGCTTCAAAATTTCGTCTTCTGGTAGCATGGCGGCAATTCTACCGATGTGAAAGGGAAAAAGTCACTCACGTGCAACCAGTCTAAACACATCACGTGATGAAATATGCTGAAGCTGGCACTGATTCTGCGATCTGATTGGCTACGCTACCCGTCATCCATTCCGTGGTAGGAAGCTAGTAAGATCAGTGGCTTACCAGTGTAAACAAATTGAAATAAAAAAGCGAGTTTGTGTCACTATTATGATAGTAAAATTTTGAACACCTAGATTCATTCTTTAAAAATTTGATTGCGCGCTTTCCTTTCCAACATGAGATGATTAATTCGGGCATCAACCCCCTTCAACTATCACGCAACAGAAATCTCGGGCTCAAAACTTTACATGAAAAACAACGAAATGATAGTTTACGATGGTAGAGCGTTTCGTTATTGCTGCAAATGAAGAGGCAGACACTTGTGTTCATAATAGCGTACAAAAGACGACTTAAACGACAAACATTCCACACTGTAAAATCCATTGTGGCTTTTCGTTCGGATTCAATTCTAATAAGAGTAATTCAAGCGTAAGTGAAATATTTTGTTAAAGATGTCCTTGGACATCCTTTGTTTGCTTTTCAAAAGAGAATGTCTTCGAATAGAAGTCTGAGATTATTTTCGCGACAAATGGAGGCCTTTCCTTTTTATAATTTATATCGTACACAACCACGATTTGGGTAAGTTTTACGTTGGCAAACTCATTTGAGCCTAAAAAAATTATCTTCCTTTTATGATTGCTTGCTAAATAAGAGAAGGGTATAGCTCCCTCAGGTTTTTCCCATAGCTAACATGTTTGTAAACTTTACTGTTATGAAGAGTATCAAAATATATCAAAACCGCCTCCTGGTTAGCTCAATTTGTTAGAGCGCCGGACGGTGGTGTGCGAGGGGTCGAGGGTTCGAGCCGCGGCCGGACCAATACTCATGGTCTTAAAATAACTGAGGAGAATTTGCTACCTTTCTAGAACATCAATGAAATGGATAGATATTCTAGTCTTCTCGGATAAGCACGAAGAATTGGAGGTCCGGTCTCCTGCAGGGTTAGGGTTAGGAGACGTTAATTTCCCACGCACGAGATTACTGTGTGATGGATGTCCTACCCTGGGGTGGGATGTGTGGGAGGAAAAGGTGAGATCATTACATGGACTAAAAGCGGCTACCAGAGGCGCCTGATAATGCTGACGTCCGATCTCAACCTTAGTAACACTGCAGACCTTAGCAATTCAGCCAATGCTGCTATTAAGGTATCAAATCATTCACCTTCACTTTCACTTTCAATATTCTTTTAAACTAGGGTACCTAAAATATGGCAACTGCACATTCTGTTGATAGTGATGGCGTAGTTTAAGCAGTGATCAATCTCCCTGCGCGTTCCGAGACTTTATCGAGAAACATATCTCTGAAGTTATTTTCTGCGGGAGAGGAAGTATAAAAGAAAGTATAGGAAGTATAGAAAACAGCGCGCTCACAGAAGAAAAACATCGCCTTTTGTAACACAAATTCTTCCGGCTTTGCCAAACCTCAAGGGGGAGATGACAAAACGCGGAGCCCTACTCAATGGAGTACCCTATGGAGTACCTTAATGGAGTACCCCTAAAAGTCATGTATTCTCTTCTTTCACATCCCCATAATCTATGGTGAATCATTTAGATGTACAAATCCTAAAATATTTTGAGCTTGCTAGTTCTCCAAATATCTCAGTTCGATACAATCAAGTTTTTTGGGGGACAGATAACTAGGGCTCTCAGTCTTTGTCTCAAGACGAAAAACTCTATGTGATGAACAAAACCCACAGTTTCGAGTTCTGCGCGAGGTAAAATATTTAAGCTTACTGCATTTCCCAAATCAACGGCCCCCGTCGGATTTAATTACCTACACTTCAGTGTTTTTTTGGTTTGCTCACATACCTCAATTTTATTACGCCACAAACAGATGGGTGAGGAGAAGCTCAGTTTAAAGATATGGCTTACCTTTTTTAAGTCTCAACCAACAAATTTAAGCTTGTATAGTCATCGCTTCGCACAATATTACATGTAAGAAACCCACGAGGCTTTGTGATATTATATGGAGCGCCACACCGCTCTTACAGACGCCACACGTAAACAGGTATTTTGGAAGACGTAAAACCCGTTGCAGAATGAAGTATGTCCGTCCTTTTGGCCTCTTGAAGATGATATGAAAATAGATGGTTGTCGGCCTATTAACGATAACGTTCATGGATGCTAGCTACATCAAAGCTTTACGTTGGAAGTGGTCAGCAAGTTTAATGTTAATTTCAAGATGGCGGTCAATTCGTGTACTACATCGAACTGCGACAATCGAACAGCTGACAAGCTCGAAATATATCAGGATATGTACATCTAAACGATTCACCGTGTTCACAAAGTATTTTATTTGACTAATACATGATTTTTAGGGGTACTTCATTCAGGTACTCCATAGGGTACTCCATGGAGGAGGGCTCCGCGTTTTGTCATCTCCCACCTCAAGGACATACGGATGTGGAAATGATATCTTAAAACTAACCCTAATTATCACAACGCAAAAGAAATTTTAAGAGATATCCTAATAAAAGCTTAACTTTGAGGGCAGAAGATTTAAAAGCGCAAGCAAATGTCAGTAGTCCCACAGTTCTATCAACAGCTTTCCGGCTTACCGACGTGTCACGTCACGCAAGGTAGAGTTATCCATCGATCAAGTAACTCCTTTCATGGCTCTAGTTTAACTTTTCTTCCTTCAGTGATCACGATAGTAGATTTACCATACAATACTTGGGATTAGTTTATTTGCCTTTACTTAGGAAAGTAGATTTACAACGCAATTAGTACCTCGAGGAAATGTCTTTACAGTTGTAACGCTATGTAACGCAATACACAACAATCGTGGTGCACTGTACTCTGGTTAAAGGCTGCAATGCATTCTGGTAAAAACTGATGAATTTGCATCCCCTATATTTTTGTCAAATCCTGATTATGATGCTGCTTGCTTGCTTGCTATGCTTGCTTCCCAGAAATTAGCTTTGCAAGCTGACGGTAAGTGGCAAATAATGTGATTCATTGACCGATAGAATGATTGACAGCTTGATTTATTGAATAATTGACTAATTGATTGGCTGATTGACTGATTGATTAATTATTAATTGCCTGATTGGTTGATTGCTTGATTGACTGATTGTATGACTCATTGATTGTCTTAATGCTTGATTGACTGATTGTATGATTCATTGATTGATTGTCTTAATGCTTGATTCATTGATTTTATGATGAATTGATTGATTAACAGATTGATTGATTTTCTACTTGATTGATTACTAGTGGTAATAGGACCTAGTGCACTTCAATTTGGTTTGTACTCATATGAGTGATTAGCAAAATTGGATGACCATGAAGTAGGAGTCTGATTTGTCAGTATAATTACAGACTGAATTGGATGACACATATCGTCCTGTTAGCAAATAATCATAACCACTAAAATTTCTGTAAAAAAAAGAAAAGCTACATCTATTTGAGAAAATATCTCCAGTAAAAAATTCATCCAGTTTGTGTTTTGTTACTGAAATAAGTTCTGTGATTGGTGGATTTTGCCAAGTGGACTTTATGCATGATTGGCTGTTTTAAATGTCCAATTACAGGTGTCCCATCACAGCCAACTGTCTGATTACACTGTCTGTTAACAACTTTAGAGAACATTTAGTGAAAAATAAAGCAGCTAATGCTCCCATCACCTTTGAGGAAGTTGTAATGGTTATGATTAATCAACTAACTGTCAGATAAATCAGACCGCAACATGCTTCTGTACTTATCTCGATTGACTAAATGACAGACTTAACAACTAACCACAAGAGTAAATGATTAAAATTGACTGATTGCTTGATCACCTATTATGTGGCAAGACATAAAACAATATCTTTAACACAAGTTGATATAAAGCTACGGAAAAAAATAAAAAATGGACTTGTACTTTGCACTCTCTCATTGGTATCTTAATTCTCTGATGACTAAGCTAATTGTTTGTTTTTGTCTCACTTAGAACTAAATCAAGTCCACAGAAATTTACAATTCATAATTTTGATATTCTTGATCCCCTTGGCCTCATGATTTCAATTCCTCTCTTTTTTGTCACCATCATCACTGCTGCATTAGTGCTGTCCTTCTCAATCAGTTGAATAACTCCAGTGGCAATAACTTCTGGCCTAAATAATGGAATGCATAGATTCAACACTTGGACTGAAGTATTTGATTTTGCTAAATTGTCAAAAGCCCCAGTTAATATCAGAGTAAAAAATCCTTGTTTGATATCATAATAATATTGATCTGTGAAAAAGGGAAAAAATGTGCTTTTCACTGCTACAGGATTAGTAAAAAAAAAAATCCCTGGTGATTTTGAAACCAGCTAGGGGAATATAAAAATTACAAATTAAAAGAAAACCTTCCTTCTTTTCATTCCAGTAATTTATTCGTGTTTTTCTCATTGCTATGTTCCCACCAATCACGTAGCTCCATTTTCTGCCTTTAAAAGCACACACAACCCACAATTCCTCTATTCACTCCGATGAAGGGCTAACGCTCAAAACGTCAGCTTTTATAACCGTAACGGTGGCCAATTTACCATTTGAACTTTGTTGATATATTCAAATTATTTCATTACCCCACCGACGCAGCCCCAGACAGTTTCTTTAGAAACTATCAGCCTTTATTCACTTATATCCAACATGTGCTCTTGGTAAAATTTCTAGTTTAAATACCTGATCAGTCCATATTTAGAAAGGGTTTGATGCAATTCTGGAAGCTCTTTGGCTCGCTTTTCATCATAAGAAGACCAAAACAAATCTGTTTCTGTGTAGCTTGGACAAATACAATTTACTCTCACTCCTTCTGTCTTATGAAGTCCCTTAAGTTTGAGGGAAGGCAGACATTATTAATTAAATCGTAATTTACCTTAATGTACATTTTATGTTGACATAAAAATCATCTTATCGTCACTGACTATTTTAATGGCAGAATAAACCAGAAAAATGCATTCCACTAGGAAAATGCAAATTGTAATTGAGTTGCAACTCCAAGACCAGTTTTTTGCAAGTATACAGCTTTTTAAACACATTCAAAACAGTTAATTCAATGTTGCTAATGTCAGTAACTTAGCATTCAATAAATTATAGTATGATTAATAATAATGGTAGGATTTCATTGTAATAAGCAGCTCAGTGTAAGTTATGTGTTGTCAGGTAATGTATTGTAATAGAATTTATGTCTTGTAAATAATGCATGTCCTTGTAAATAAAGATTTTACCACAATTGACAGTAATGTCACAATCTGATTGGCCAATTTGTTGTTGTCAATAAGAGTACAGACAACAGTGCTTGTGTCAATGTGTAAAGCAATGAGTCATGCACAGAAAGAATCATATTTATGTAAAGTTGATATTGCGGTGAGAAACAAATCAACAGTTAGAGTTAAACATGGTCTACTCTTATTAACAATGATATTCATCATCACACTCGCCAAAATAAAAACCTTCTGCAATTATATACTAACAATTATCATATGTTACATTACTCAGTTGCAAACTTCAAAGACTGAATCTCTCATTTAAAATGGTAACTATACAACTACCTATTACAGACCCTTTAGGGATAATCAGTCAGCACTTACCCCTAGACTTTGTGAAAACCCAACTACTCCAAATTTTGTTGCACAATACACAGCCATTGACTGTCCTAGAGGGAAAATGCCTGTGAAGTAAAATTAATAATCATATGTCATGGATCAGGTTTTTCTAAGCATTTTCACTATTGGCAAACATTTCACTGTATATTTAAGTTCCATGCCTACCTGCCATTGAAGCCACATTGATGATAATGCCACCCGTTCCTCCGCGTGAAACACTCATGTGATAAACACCAAGAAAAGTTCCATGAATTACACCCTTCTGCAAATTGAAACAAAAATAACAAGAAAAAGGATTTTTGAAAGTCTTACTGTCATTTGCTAGTATCCCATTAATACCTCAGGAAGATAAGCCATACTGTGCAAGGTAATATGGTTAATACCTCAGGAAGATAAGCCATACTGTGCAAGGTAATATGGTTAATACCTCAGGAAGATAAGCCATACTGTGCAAGGTAATATCGTTAATACGTCAGGAAGATAAGCCATACTGTGCAAGGTAATATGGTTAATACCTAAGGAGGATAAGCCATACTGTGCAAGGTAATATGGTTAATACCTCAGGAAGATAAGCCATACTGTGCAAGGTAATAATTATGGTTAATACGTCAGGAAGATAAGCCATACTGTGCAAGGTAATATGGTTAATACCTCAGGAAGATAAGCCATACTGTGCAAGGTAATATGGTTAATGCCCTAGAATACAACACAGTGACCTCCCTGTGGCCCAAACCAAAGCTCCTTTAACCCAGATTTGATTGTTAATTGACCACTAAGTCCCTTAGAAGTTTATTAACAACAGCACAGTACAAATTGTACCTACCAAGTTCACATCAACTTCTTTGTCCCATTCTTCATCTACCTCTTCATTTTTTGATGTTATACCAGCATTATTACAAACAATATTGATCTGACCAAACATCTCTTTTGTCTTCTCAAAGGAGTCTATATGCCATAGGACAACAGGAAAAGCAATTGTACTCTTGGCTATTATAAATAACTTTCACTTAACAATTTAAATATATCTTATTAACCAAGCGCGAGGGCCGTACTGGGAGAATATTGGCCCAAGGTCTTGACAGTACGGACCGAGCGCAGCTCGGTCCGTACAAAAAAGACCGAGGGCCGATATTCTTCCAGTACGGTCCCGAGCAAGCTTGGTTAATAAGAGATTTATTATTCGACTGAAGTTCAAAGGGACACAAGTGCGGTATCATTCGGGACCATTCGGGACAGTGCCCGGTCCAATACTTAGAGAATATTGGACCGGCAATAGAGCATTTTGATTGGTTGATTTTAGTTATTGGCCCTCTGACTGCCCGAGTTGTGTAATAATGTTAATTATTTAATGAAGTCAACCACCACATGCTTATCAGTGGTTAATGATTCAGCAATCTAATCAGTCAATAGGTTGCACAGGACTCCTCTTAACACTTATCCCTTGGACAGTTAACTTCCAGAAGTGATAAACACTTTACTTCTCCTTACAATTAACAGTTATTGGATGAGGTTGAGCATGATGGCAATAATCAGTATATACTAAAACAGTGGATAGTGTTGAAGGCATGCTCTGATTGGCTAGTCAAACTCTGAGTATCCTTTGCTATTTACCTCCGAGCAACTCGGGAAAAGAATGGTGTCCTGGTTTGCATCTGTGATGAGCGAAGAAATCACTCAAATTAACGTCGGTGGTGTATATTATCTCACTGTTTTAGTATATACTAAAACAACTATTCACCTAAGTGGAGGTGGTTAGTGGTGGATATTTTCCTCGCAGCTTCGCGGCTCAGTAAATATCCACCACTAACCACCTCCACTTCAGTGAATAGTTGTTAATTCGCAAGGCCATAGTTTGTGTTATCTACTGAAGCCAAATATTAAAGGCTGAGACAGATAATTATCATGTGAAAACCAAATCCAATAATTGTTTTATAGTGCATATTCCTGAGCTGCACTTGTAAAGACAAGAGCGAATGAAACTATTGTCTGCAGGTAAAACATTACATCTACCTATATAAAGTCTAGTGTCTGTGGGTATGATATAAGAGAATGTACAATAATATCAAATATTGCGCTGCAAATATTGATATCAAGAAATTACTCAAACTAATCAGAAAAAAGTTGTTTTCATGATGCCAAAGTCTCGTGACTAATTTACAAGGAATCATGTAGCAGCTAAAGGGGAGAATTAAAAATCAGATCTTGGGAGTTAAATGATTAAAACACCACACCACACCTAGCAGATTGAATAAAACTGACTGGCTGACATCTCATTGTCTGTAATATTCTTGTACATGTAATGTCCATAATATTGCTGCACTGGACTGCCCATTTAGAGCTGAAGCTCATGTATTGTGTTTTTCAGCAATTCATTGAGCTCAACAAGATCTAGAACTATCCCTAAACAAGATGCTGGTTTGATACAGGTAACCCAAATGGACTCTAATCAGTTCACTGCATGGTTCCTGACATACTTTTCAGGGGTTGTGGTCACTATGGGTGATATCTTGGATCAGAACTAAGAGTACCTGATCAACATCCTGAGCCCAGTCTAATGCACTGAGCTATACTTTAGACCATGAGATAACAAATCTGCAATATCTTGTTTAGAGTTCAACAACATTAACCTGGCCATTTCGTAGCCAAGGCAATTCTTTAGACCAACCATACCCAAGGAGCCCTGACTGTGCTAAAATATACCAGGTGGACCAGAATAAAGTGTCAAAACAGCAGAACTCATTAAACTATACTTGTTGCTAATATCAGCACCATTAAAATCAGTATTGTTTTGATCAATACCTTTCATTTGAGATTTTGATGTAACATCACATCTGATGAAGATCACTTTTCCTGACCCATACTGTCTTTCTAATCTCTCTTGGAATTGAAAGCCTTTAGCATGATTTAAATCCAATACTGCAACCTTGATAAATTAAAACAAAGACATGGCCAATCTTTACATGACTTGCAGACCATAAACTATTCTTGCAGGTGTAAGGGACCAGTACCTGATTGCAAAACCCGGAAGATATTCAGGAATTTAAAATGAATTTTTCTGTATTTGAGAATTTTTCATATCATTTTATATAGCCTGATGTTTTCTCCATGTCCAAAAGCATGATAGTTAATTTGTAAAGGTTAATTTGTGTTGGCAGCACTCAGAGTGCACCCGAGTGTTTGCATTTGCCACTAGTGCTGATCAGGTTTTGATGCCTTGTTTGAGCTTCATCTGAAGCTTTGTGACTCAGAAAATAGACCAGAAATGCACAAAACAAAGCAATCAAAGAGGTTGCATAGTATTATATATAGAGCACTTAATGAATTTTGAAAAAGTTTGAGTAAAGCGTGCTGCCAAAGCCTTGAAATCCTGACTGTTTTTAGTACAAAATCCTTTGACCACCCCCAAGTGATTGACCCGACACAGCTATTACTCGAACTTTCTTGATTTCCCCTTTTGACAGCAGTGACTTGACCCTGTGAGTATATCTCTCAGATTCCTTTAGGAGACAACACAACCTACTTACCTTGCATCCTTTCTCCAGCAGAGCTCTGCAAATTTTCTCTCCGATTCCCTGTACCCCTCCTGTGACTATTGCTACACACCCTTGGATCTTCATACTGTCTCACTGTTGAGTGCAACTTCACAACATCTGCTCCGAAGAGTTGTATATTTGTCAGTGCTCGTCTGATTGTTGTCAGGGTAAGTTCGCCATATTGGTCGAGGACAACAATGATAGACTGGGGCAGACTAGCCGGAAATGTCTTTTTAAGTGGGATGCCTGTGGCAAGGCCCACTAAATTGCGAGCATCCGTCGCGCGAGTGAAAAAAAGATCAGTGAAAAAAAATATCTGTTAGCGCACCACGGGGAACTCTTGAAGTGAAGCCGATGCACCGCAGGAACTCTATGAGTGAGGCATTCAAAAAGGACTTTTCGAGCGCCTCACTCATGAAGCTCATGCGGCGCATTGGTGTTACTTCAAAAGTTTCACGCGGTGCGCTAACATCAACTCTTTTTTCCGACGGACTTCGTCGAAAAAGAGGGATTGTTCGTAGTATACAGGCCCACGCTAAGGCTTGCCTGGTGTTCCTTTTTCATCGTCGACGCAAATCGAAAATTTTTAATTCCTTGAAATTCCTTGAAAATGCTTAAATTCCTTGAAATGCTTAGCCTGCAGAGCAGGCACAATTTTGGCGCCAGAGTGCTTAGTATTTTCTTTAGTCAGCGAAAATTATGACCGCCATCTTTTATTTTAATGACAGCAGAAGGCTTCCATATCTCTTAGAAAGCAATGAGTTTCCAGTAATCGGATCCTTGCGTTTGCGCAAGGTTGTTTCGACGTAAAATTACACGATTTACCACCATCATTGCTGTAGCTCGCGAGGAAACTAGGAGGCGTAGTCGGAGAACAAACACACACTTTAATCACGTACACTAGTTCATGTAGAAAGAAGTAACAAATTGTGTTACGAACACCGCTTATATATACCAGGGAGCCTGGGAACTAATAAGCGACCGCAGACCGGAAACCGAGGCCATACAACTACAACCCCCTCTTCTTAAGACAAAAGAAAGGAAAATAAAAACAACAACTGTAGGCTTAGAAATGAAAGCAAAGGCGAAGACGCATGTTCACACTGTACGCTATAAGTTCAGCCTATCAGAAGTCTTAGTTCTTCTACTGGATCTACGAAGTGGCTGCACAGGAGAAGCCCTTGTACGGCTTCCGTGACATGAGCTGATTCTTGACAGAGCGTCAGCGACAGGAATGTCCTTTCCGGGGACATATTTGATTTGTACGTCGTACTTCTGAATGCGCAGCATCATCCTAGCGGGGTGGCGCACTTGACAGATACTTTTTGAAGATAGCTTCTAGTGGCTTATGGTTGGATTCCACAACAACGGGCCGGCCATGGGCATAGTAATGGAACTTCTCTAAGCCAAACAGGACAGCTAGCATTTCCCTCTCGATGTTGGAGTAATGACTCTCGGTTGCGGTCAACAACTTGCTGGAAAACTCCACTGGACCATTGGCTTGTAGTAGAATAGCACCTAGACCCCTCTGTGAGGCATCCACCTTAATGGTTACAGGCTGGCTACTATTAAAGTACTGCAACGAGGCAGGGGCCATGACTGCCTTCTTGATGCGGTCTACAGCAGACTGATGCTCAGGACTCCAGAAAAATTCACTTGTTTTCTTAGTGAGCGCCCAGAGACTAGCTGCTATGGATGCCAAGTCAGGAATAAAACGACTAAGGAACTGGACCATCCCAAGGAACGTTTGTAGATCTGCAAGGCTGGTCGACGGGTCCATAGACAGTATGGAATCAATCTTTCGTGGATCAGGCTGGAGGCCTTCAGCACCTATGATATGACCAAGAGAAAGGAATTTGAGTGCACCTGAATTTACACTTGTCCAGGTTGAAGCGAAGACCAGTCTCATCAGCACGCTGAAGAACAGCACGAAGATTTTCGTCATGATCGCTAAAATCAGTGTTGTAGCCGTAGACAACAATGTCATCTGCAATTCCAGCGACGCACGGTAGGTCACCAATGGTTTCGTCCACTTTCCTTTGAAATATTTCCTGGGCACAAACCAGGCAAAAAGGCAGACGTAAATATCTGTATCTTCCAAACGGCGAGTTGAAGGTTGTCAACAGCGAGCTCTCCTGGGTAAGCTTGATATTCCAGTAACCGCTGCGTGCATCAAGGATCGAGAAGCATTTATCACCATTAAGTTTAGGTTTTATCACCATTAAGTTTAGGTAAAGTAGTGTGGCCTCTTGATGGCACGGTTCAGGACCTTAGGGTCCAGGCAAAGCCGCAGTGCACCAGTACTCTTAGCGACGCATACATGGGAGTTGACCCACTTGGTAGGCTCAGTAACTTTTGCTAAGATTCCTTGCTCAACCAATGAATCAAGTTCCTTCCTCAAGGGCTCTCTGAGGGCCTCTGGTACTCTTCGTGGAGGGTGCACAACTGGGGGAACGGCAGGATCAACTGTAATGCGATATTCGCCCTGAAAGAAACCAACACCTTCAAAGCAATCCTTAAACTGTTTGAGCACCTGCTCTTCGGCAGCTGGATCTGGGTTGCAGATAGGTCGAGGTGTGGTGCTTGGCCTGGGAGTCCCTTCATGGCTCGTGATACTGAAATTCATAGTTACTAGGTTCAAATCTGTACATGTTGGAAGGCCTGGTATGGTTGGACCATCAGCATCAATAACACGGAATAGGCAAGATTCACAGGACACCGTAATCCAGTTTGAGTACACAAGTGCCATGATGACCAACAATATGTCCACCAAACGCAGTGATGATGGTGCTAGATGGTGTGAGGATAGTAGGAATGCCACCGGGGTCACAGGATGCATTTGGGAAGAGTGATTTGTACGTACCCAGAAAGATAACGTTTCCCTCAGCGCCAGTGTCAACCTTACACAAGAGCGGTTTCTTACAGTGATCCGAGACCACTTCCACCTTTAGGAGGGCTTGAGTGTCATTCTTGGCGACCTAATTAACTGACAAGGTATGGAAGTATAGCTGATCCGGAACTGATGTTTGGGGGCTGTCTTCCCTTTTATCACGGGCCTCAACGCAATGGAAATGCTTCTTTCTATCAGATTTCCCTTTTGGAGGTTTAGGAGGTTTTGGACGAACATGCTTCGCCTTCCCCTTTTTGTCAGGCTTTGATGAACGACAGACTTTCCTCCAGTGGTTCTCTTTTCCGCAAGCACCACATTTTGAACCATAGGCAGGACAAAAAGATTGCTCAGAAATGTCGTGTTCGGTGCCGCAACATCTACACAAGCGAATAATGGGGCCGCGAGGCCTGATGGGAGGACCGCAATTTAGCGCGTCAACGTGAGTTGAAGTACCAGGTGAAATTTCTTTAATCTGATTACTTGTTACCTCTTCGGTTTGGGCGATATCAAGCGTGAGAGTGGCGTCCTTGTCCAGGAGCTTGGTTTGCGTACGCTTGGAGTTAGATCCAAAGATGAGAGCATCGATGATGTGCTCGTCAGGACTCGTAAATCGACATTCTTCGACCAGAATTCGAATTTTCTTGACAAATGAATCCACTGACTCACCAGGTTCTTGCTTCGGGGTCCTGAGTTTGTATCTTGATAGCCGAAAGTTGCTCTTTGGGGACAAATAGCTTTCAAAGCGAGTCCAGTAGGTGTCAAGTTTCTTCTTCTCCTGGTTCGATAAGGCCCAAGTGGAAACTAATTCGATGCCATCGTCGCACGACCAGATGAGAAGGTAGCTTATTTGTTCTTCCCCCGACTTTTCTTTCAGTGGGCCAGAGAAGTAAAGTTCGCATCGCGCTTTAAACCTTTTGAACGCTTGCGGAGCATCCGGTGAAGGCCAATCCATTGTTGGGATCGGTAAACCTGCGAATTCTGCCATCTTGGTAAAAAGTAGGATAAACTATCGGCCTGGTTCGCTGAAGATACGGTAGCGGCGAGCAGTTTACAGATTGACAACCACTCCTGACACCATGTTGTAGTTCGCGAAGAACCTAGGAGGCGTAGTCGGAGAACAAACACACACTTTAATCACGTACACTAGTCGACGTAGAAAGAAGTAACAAATTGTGTTATGAATACCGCTTATATATACCAGGGGGCCTGGAAACTAATATGCGACCGCGGACCGGAAACCGAGGCGATACTACGACAATCATCATCATCGTTTTGGTGGATCATCGCTTTTTCACCTTCATTTTATCTAAAATGGATTTAATTAAGTAATGTTGATAACGAAGGAATCGCACGACGGTTTTTGTGTTATTAGCCATCAAATATGTAATACCGCTCACCTCTCACCTTGCGCATGGTTTATTTTTTATGAAATTGACATCGCGCAATGGTCTCAAAATACCGCATCATTAGCTACAAATCGCTTGGAAACAACTCAGTACAGTCTTAATAATTGTATTTAAGTGTGTTCAGCCTGTTTTTACCGTGCTGCTGCTCTTTAGAGGGATGAAACAAGCGACGAGAAACACAAGGAGATCGGTAGGTCGAGTTTCAGTTGATTTGATCGTAGCATTGAGAGGATATGTGCAGTTACAGTCACAGTCGCTCCCAGGTCTTGTTTCTTTTACTCGTGAGGGAGGAAGAGAGAGGACCCCGGGAACTAGGTCGCCGCAAGAGAATAAAGACAGGTTCGAATCTTGATATCAGAACTAGAATGTTTAATGCTTAATGACAACTTATCAACAACTTTTCAAAGAAAAGTAAAGAAACCTTTTACTGAAGCAATTCTCCAAAGAAATTGTAGTGAAGGCCTTTAGACATGATTAAATGGACAAGTAGAGAGGTACCTTTGAGTTTTCATGTTAAATCTACTTCGTCTTCGAAATTAAGATCTGGATAAGTAGCATGGTATACATCTCAAAATCAAATCGATAAGGAAGTTGTATTGGTTTTTGTCAAGGGATTAAAGAAAGAAAATTAAAATAAATAGCTTCAAGTTTCTATTCATAATTAGCAAGCGAAGTAAAACAAATACTGAATCCATCTGGGAACTTATTTCCGCTTTTCGTTTGCTGGACACTTTCAGGTGAAGAAATGTTCGGAGAAATATTCTGCTAACTCAGCTTAATTCTGATTGCTTTTGATCTCGTCTTGTATTCATCATTCTTTCCATCGTCATCAACTCGTCAGACTGATATCTTCTCTGGAGCTAATTAAAGCAGTAAAAAGAAAATGAAATAGCGATAGAAGGTATCTACGTTTTGCACATAGTGTTAAGTACTTGGAGAATCTAGCTATAGCGGCTGATTTATACAATTTGAGAGAGTCAGTTTTTCTTTCTAAACACTGACGAAAAGACAAATAAAAATATCCGAGTTAACTTACCTAAATAAAGTATGCACATATTTTCTTCGCTGCATGGCAAGAATACTCTTAACCGAGGGTATATCAGTGAGACTTAGAGATTTGAATAATTCTAAATCGATTGTCCCTAGAAAGGAAGCGGATTTTGTTACCGTAATTTACAGTGCACTGCCAACTAAAAAAAACCAATTAGAATCTGAATTCAAGGAAAAATTTTTTCAAGCTCAGTTCAAGCCATGTACTTTCGATGTAACTCCATTTATCAAATTACGCGGAGCAATCTTAGAACTGTTTAAATGGTAGTTCAGATAATTATGTAGCATGCATTAGTTAAACGAAGGTTCATAACATCGAAGTTCGCTCAGTCTCACCTCCACTTCACTACGTTTTCGACCTGGAACATTGGCACCAATACCAGCAGTGAACCCATCAGTTTGATGTAATATTAAAGCCACCATTATCAACAGGCGGATTGCAGAAGGCGCACTACAATTAGATAAATTCATTGTTGAGGTTGCCTTTTGAGCTCGCGATTCAAAAATCACAACAGTATCTCAAAATAATATATTTGGAAACGCTAAGTCTACAGAGATCTACCGCAGAATTTTCTGCCTGAGTATGGACCCACACAGCTGCAAAAACCTGTGATTTGACGCTTTTTGTAAGCTTTAAGGTCTCATCAGCTCGGCTTATTTTGATGAGAGATTTATCAATTTTTAGCATTTCCACAAATCTTCAATTAAAGGCGGTCTGAGATTACAGTGAACCAAAAAATTAACGGCAAATGCTATTCAAAGCTTGGAATTAACTACTCTAATCGACGAGTTTAGTTTATTACTAACCCATTTCCATCACATTTTACTCTTAACTCTCATCAAGAAATAATGATAATAAATTTATCACGTTTCAATTTACACAGTTGTTTTTCTATCAAATGAAGTTGATGTTACACGATTGACTTTTCATCTTTACTGCGTTATTTCTTCTGGTTAATTCATATGCTTTGGCAATATTACAAGGACTTATAGTCATGCAGATAAAGCCAATTGTTGTGTAATATTCCGTAGACGTAGAGTTTCTGGGGTTCATTATGCACGCAGGTCTCGCAGCTGTTGCGAAGGCTTTGATTTGAAACACTAATTTCAGGAGATAACCAATCCTTGCATATTGTCAGTTTCTGCCTCCGCGTGGTCAGTTAAGATTATTATTGAGGGGGTAAAAACTGAAGCATTTTAATCAATTTAACCTGCATAAGAGGGCCCGTGGAATTCAGTTTCTTTTTTCTTCTCATGTTTGACCCCTGCCAACAACAGGCTATAGAAGTATTCTGGTTTACAGATCAGATATTTTTCTTAATTCCTCGACAAAAGATTTCTTTTATTTCATTTATTTCAACGCTTTTGATTAAATCCGTCTATCTCTCCCCCTTCCTCTTTTCTTCAAGAAAATTATTTCCTTACATGAGAGGTCAATATGGTGAGCGAAGTAATGATGAGAGCAGAAATTACCCAAGAGACCATTACTTCCCAAATTCTACCCAGGTTTAGGTGGCATTTTTAGGGAAATCCCTGGGAACGATTTTTGTTTTCCTTGCTGAAGATCTAGTCAGTTTTAGTTAAAAAAAAAGACCAATGACCAATTTAATGGTATTGTATATATCTTTCGAACCTAAATTTTTGTTTCCATTCCCTTTTAGTGCTCTTTTGGGTTTTACTCTCCAACAACAACATGAATGATTTACATGCGTGTCTCTGAATGTCTTTTGCCCTCTACACATTCGAATAAGCCACACCGAAGGGTCTATCAAGTAATGTACTGACTTCCTTGCGCATTCAATTAAAAAGCCGATTTTCAATTTTTTACAATGGTATGGCTGGCATGTTTCAGCATACGGAGAACGCTTATGTTTCTCATAATCTATTTAATATTTTTTCCTCATGCGCACTGGGTAGAAACGCATCATTTGATCGAATATGCCCTAGCTAAAGCTGGAGAATGTCTGAGGATACATCCCTAGTGATAATCCCCAATTTTCAAACGCTGCGTCTACTACGATAAAAGTGTTCATTTGAAATTTAATTTAAGATGAAAGAGCGTTTAACTATTGTTATAGAAGAAGTTTGTTTGTTCATGAAGTCGCACCAGAGAACACAGAAAAGTAAACATCCAATACGCAGCACACAGTAGATTGTTCGGAAACACCCACGCGTTGCAAAAATATTTGAAGGATAATAAAAACAATAACCTCTGTTTGGTGCAAAATTATGCTCGGGTATTTGTCCTTGAACGTTATCTGTTTCTCATAGTTTAAAGTTCTGCTCCAGCTTCGCTCTCGAAAAACTCTTCGTATCTCGGCACAGGTAATGTCCGCGGACAAATATCCGTGCATATTTTAGCGCCAAATGGAGGCTATCGTTTCTATGTCAAGGAAAACAGTTCGTGCGCGCACATTTTTCTTGTGAATGTGAAACAGACTTGTAGCAAATTACAGTAATCGATAACTTAACTCCATTCTTTTCAAGCGCCCGAGGTACATTTTTAAGGTTTCAGAAGGGTGATATCGATCCTTGAAATACCGTGTACATCATGACTGAATCAAACATTGCAGTTTATTTCATAGTTAATTGGGTCGGTTAAATACAAGTTAATGCTGTTAAGAATATATCTCTATATTCAAGTTTGGGTTACTTTGCTTCCCATAACGAAAGAGGTCTTCTTTTTCTATCTTAGAGAATCTTTCTCTTCTTCTTGAATGACTGTAGCTTTGAAGATTATTGACCTGCGCGGAGGCGGGGCAGGTCGAAGTCGTCAGAAAGAATCTCTCGCTTGCAATGCTCTCTCGCTACTCTGCACATACTTTCCAATGCTCGCTTAGCCTGAGAAAAAATATTTAAAGCAGTGATTAATAGAAAATATTCTCGGGATTTAAGAGCAAGGTAGAGAGATAACACAGAAGTTTCAAGTTTGTTTCTGCCAAAATGGTGCAATGAATGCTGAGTTTTAATATCGCCACGATCAAATTGTCTCAAACAATATTCTAAATCGACAGGTGACATTGAAATTATACGTGGAATTGATCATCATAATAATTGACTTCTGAAAAGTTGTTTAACTTTTTTGCTCAATCAAAATCAAACATGGGATATGTTCTTGACTAAAAACCGATGAAATGGCTGCTTAGGTATATATAGTTTTCAGTGCTTTTTAATCATCGTTTAGTTACTGTAATAACAATGTAACAACAGTGAACAACAAGTACGTTTAAAAATAGGAATCGTCAGCTATAGTTGTGTAAATTAAAATCATTAAAAGGAAGTTCCATTGATATAACCTCCAAAGCCCTTTTTGATTTCCACGTTGAGCCACCAGCGGCAATTCCGTTCGCTGTTGATACCAGATTAGCTACAGCGACTAACGAAACGACAAGAAGAGTCACCAAAACTCTCTGCATGGTTTTCTGTTTTGAGGAACAGTTTGCGATCGGGGTTACTTTTGAAGATCATTTTCAAGTCGGTCATTATTCATATTTATGGCGTTTGAGAATCAATTATATGGGTAACTTCACCTCTTAGAAGGAATTGGTTAAGCCCCATAAACAATATTCGCTCGGAAATAAACAGCAAGTCTGGATAACTTCTCTCAACCAGTAGGAAATTAGTCGGAATAGTAATTTTTTATGTTCAAGTAAAGGCTTGATCTTTTGAGCCTTATTTCACACTTATTTCTTTGCATAAATGCTGACAGAAATGCAACGTTACAAGCAGTAGAATCCTTTATGTAAAATTGACTCTATTCAGGTGGAAAATTTCCTTATTTTTCTACGTTCGAATGCTGCCGAGTGTGAGATAAAAGCTGATATAGTCGAAGAATAAGTGATATAGGGACTTTCGTGCCCTGACATCTAATAAACCGCTTTTGATTGTCAAATGAATTTTTGAAAGTTCATTTCAGCAGAAAATTTCAAACTTAATCCATTTGACACATGAATAAGACAGTATTTGTTCTTTTCTAAGGTCGTTTTGTTCTTTAAGCTTCTGGTAACATAGGCGCGGAAATAAAAGGATTTACCCGTCTTCCGAGTGTTTAATGCAAACGTGGGTATAGGATGTTGTTGATTTAAACAATCGGTAGAATCTAAAGTAATAATTTTCAATTTCCTAAATTCTCATTTGATATGAACCGACAAAGTGTAAAATGAATCGACATGTCTTGCTAGGCGTACGTACTGCAGTAACCGATGAGTGACTTTTTACTGAATAGATGTATATTAGTCTGAAATTATATGATGAGCATGAAATACTAGGCTTCTTTTTTATATTTACAAGAGTGTTATTACAAATATCCTAAATTGAACCAACTTGGAGCGGCAATTTATATATTTTCTTGATCTAACCCAGCGAAAGATTTTGTGAATACGTCACCCAAAAGTGCAGAGCCATGGTGTATTTGTTTAGACATCCTAACTATGTTTTTTCTGTTCATATCAAAGTAATGAGAATATCTTTATCACAGCTACAAAGCAGATGATTAATCATTTTGTGTTCTCGCTCTCCTTGAATTAATGAGGAATTATTTCATCTTTGAGACGTTATGATTAAGGGAGACCTACAGGATAGTATGGACTTAAGTTAAGAATTTTGTTGGCCTATGATTTCAAACGTAAAGGACTAAACATCTTGTTAAGAGAGGTCAGCATTCAGGTAAAAGGTAATAGTCCGCATTGTAAAGCGCTTTTGAGCAACAGAAAATAGCGCTATATAAATCAACTATAATTTTTATTATTATTATTATTATTACTATTATTATCTGATGATGATACAATGATAGAACACTTGTACTGCGCTTGACCATGTGCAGACATTCTTGAGCGCGCTGTGATATTTTGTGCTAAAGTATCAATTTGATAAGGTATTAAAAACACAGAAAGGCCAATAAACAAAATAAAAACAAAGAAATTTTAAAATCACCAGATGGGACAAGGTTTGCTATGGATGGAAAAGGTAAAAGTAGATTTCAATTCTAGCACTTGTTAAGTTTAGAGCAGTGGTCAGGGGTATGCTCACTCCTGTTGTATCATGGGATATTACTCCATTGTAAGATTGATCCAAAGCATCACGTGGCACCTATACATATTTCAAGGGAGGGAAGATGAACTGTTCAACACAACACAATGACCTCCACTGGGGCGTCGACCACCGTGGATCTATCGATCGATAAGCCGAATCTGCGTTTCCCAATAAGGTCGAAAGCCTCTAGCTACATATAAACATGCATATTTTATTCTCACTTCATCTATCATGATGGGGATTTTCAGAAGTAATCGAAACATAATTAAATGAGCACAATAACATAAAATAACTTTATGCAGCATTTAAAAAATATCCTAAAAGCCTTTTTTTAAAACACGTTGAGAAACTTGGGTCGAAGGTCTTAATAGAATTCCTAATCATTCCAAAGACCAGCAGTTCTTTTACGGTCAATGCTCTTTTATAGATAGGTATTTTAAGTAACTATTCCCTTCAATTAAACGACCAGGTTGTAGATGACCGTTTTTTTTTCTCTGTCTAAGGCAAGTAAGACTAATTTTTTTTCTCAAACCATGAGCTTTTCCGTGCACAGATATTTATCAAAGAGTTTTGTCTTGAGACTTTGGCATGTTGCCGCCCACAAGGCTGCAAAGGAGTTGTGTTCAAAAGATGCGAAAATCACTGATGTTCTTGTTAGAAATCGAATGTACAAAACTAAACGATTATTCGTTGGGATAACAGCGATAATTTCAGTTGCAAAATCATGAATAGGCACGTTACCCATCAAACTTTCTTATTTTTTTAGAAAGAGTTTTCGCTCAAAAATCTTTGTATACGTACCCTCGCAGTTTTCGAATCACTTTGATCGACCGTCGCTCTTAAGCGTTTACTTTATTCTGCATCAAGGTTAGTCGTTTGAGAGAGTACATTTAAATACTGTTATTGAGTAATAAAGACGATTTTTCAACACACACCTCAGGTTTTGATCTTCTGCTCCAGTTATTTCCACCGGCCGCTATTCCCTGGCAGGGCCGAAGGACCACAAGTGTCGTTAAAAAAAGTGTTATCAGAACAATACAAAAATTAGTTCCCCTCTTCATTCTTCTAGTTAAGACGCGTTGCTATTAAAGCGAGATGTTTGTCTTTGCATCCAACAGAGCTCCTGATTCATTAAAAAATAACCCTCACTAGCAGGTAGTTAAATAGTTCTCGTCGTCTGCTTGAGTAAATAAGGGAGGTTTTACAAATAAAAGAACTATGATACACTGACAGTAAATGTGTTCCGGCCACACGACGCCTTGCGAATATTTGCGTAGGCCTTCTTATCTGCTGGTATTTAATACTCCTCGGATGTAAAATGGAGCCAATTTCCTCAATCGGGTCTATGAACCGGTGAAATAGACAGAACGTCCAATCTATCTTTGACATGTGAGCAGAACTCTTCTTCCGAAAGGCTTTTTACCTTTTAATCGATAATGTTCCTGATGTCATAAGGAATAAGCATCTTAAAATGTATTAGGGATAGGAAGTAAACTGATCGTACATCACTTAAATCTGTGTTTATAGGTTTCCAAATAATAAAAGTGCGTTTCCTTTCAGTCATTTCAGAACTGAATGCAATTTTCTACAAAATGTTGAAGTAAAGAACTATATCTACAAGCTCTGTGTTCTTGTATGAGGTCACTTCTTTTCTTACGATAAAAGTTTAAATCTTCAGGTGGATACAATGATACCTTTTTGAGATCGAAATAAACCTTTTAGTGACATGAAAGTCAATCAAAATTCATTGCAGTTGCTCCATAAGCTTGCGTTCAAAGCGTTCCAGACTTCAAAGCCGATTCTATGAAAAACTTTGATACTCCGTGCCCTCTACAAATTTCTAAAACCTCTCCAGTGAACACAAGGAAGCCTGATTTTAAAGTAAAAGTTATTTATAAAACGGTACACGGTTCTTCATATTGATGTACTGGTTTAGTTCCGAAATTACTCGGATTGTTAGTAGAGCATTCGGAAAACTTGTAAATAGCTCGCCATCGGTTAATGACTGATACGAACTCATTTCTCGTAATGGATGATCTTCCGAAGTAGTGCGTGGGTCTCCTCACATTCAATCGATATAGATAATCTCCGATCCTACATATGCTGGCTATTTTCTTTTTAAAAGTAAAGAGCTGATAAATGGATAAGGAAATTACCCATGTCTTCTTCCACCATCTATTTAGTCTGAATTAATTTTTTTAATAAATGTACATAAATAACCCCTTCCGCTTGCTCAAATAGTGAAATAGATAAGGCGACTTGGCTTAGAAAACGACAAAGATATTTCGTTGTTCCATTCTGATAAAGATTTCCGCACTTTCAATCGCAGCAAATCTATTTTTGGTGCAATCAAACTAATTGGCCAAATTTGAGCATAAACTAGGCAAGGATTAAGAAAAACCCTGTCATTTCTGCTGCCGGCCATTATTGTGTTTAGATAACGTTGCCCACACACACATAAGTTTGCCAGTTCTTTATCGCCAAAATAAGCTATTTTGCTCTTTTTTTTTTGTATTGTTTCTGTACTGCTTTTTTTGTTCAGAGTGTGCTTAACTAGAATCTTGATATCAACATGCCTGAGGACTTGCAAGAGCTAGAATATACGGGAGATGTCGCAAGAAATCTGGAGATCGAAAGTAATTCGAAACCTGCAGCACAGAAAAGTTTTTTCTACAAATCATCGGAAAAGTTATACAAGATCATCAGCAGAAAAGGTGAAAAATGATTATCAAAATGAGTTCCCATCAATTGAAAAAATTGCACCAAAATGTTATAGTTCTCACAAAAAATCTAAAACGTAGGAAGCCTACAAACTAAGTGATTTTCCTGCGGTTCGACATAAATGACATATCAAACTCAATCCAATCTAAGCTCCGGCTATTTGCATACGATTGTGTTCTTTACAGAGAGGTAGCCTTACACCAGGACTGTCTTACTCTACAACAAGACCTTGATCTTCTGTATCAATGCTCGAGGACCTGGCAGCTCTGTTTCAATGTGTCCAAATGTTACCACCTCGGAATTACTCGAAAGAAAATACCTGTTAACTTCACTTACTCTATGAACAATAAAATCATATCACAAGTCCCCTCCACAACTTACCCAGGAGTAACAATCACTGATAACTTGTCTTGGAATCAACACTGCGATAATATCTGCAACAAGGCAAACTCCACCCTTGGCCTTCTTAAACGAATCCCTTCCGGTTGTTCTTCCCAGGTAAAGAATACTGCATGTTGCTCGCTTGTTCGTCCTAAATTAGAATATGCGAGTAGTGCGTGGAATCCATATAAACAATGCAATGTCAATAAGATAGAGATGGTCCAACGACGTGCCGCAAGGTTTGTCAATAATGATTACTCTCGTCACAGTAGTGTGTCTCAGATGATTAAATCACTAGGATGGGATTCTTTGGAACGTCGAAGACTGATAAATCAAACCTGCATGTTCTACAAAATCTATAGGGGCCTTGTTGGGATCTCGCTACCATCCGAGATAATGCAAGTTACCAGACCATCAAGGTACCCAAATTGTGTACCATTCCAACAGCTTTGCACCCTGAATGACACATACAAATATTCCTTCTACCCCAGAACTATCAGAACTTGGAACAATATGAACTTACCTCAAATCCCTAACTCTCTAGATAATTTCAAGGCCAATGTGTCCTTATATATTTAAAGACAGTAGAGCTTTTATTTATACGGTGTATATTAATTTTAATTATTTATTCTAGAAATATTATTGTTTTATGATCAATGTTATTATTTATGTTATTTTCATCACTATTTTAATACTTTTAAATATAGTTATAAGTTATATACTGTAAAAACTCCTAGTATAGTTTTAACTGTTTTAAGAGGTAAACCTATTAAAGCATTCATACAGGCTAATCAAGCTTGAAGAATTGTTGCACTAAAGCATTAATATTAATAATTAATTCATATTATCGATTGATGAAGGGAATAGTTGTCGCCTTCCGCAGTATATCTCGATATAAAAAAATTGTCATTTTAAAATTGCTTTTCAGTTATTCGTACTTGGCGCCATGGAGAAACGCTTTCTAGAAGAGAAATGACTCAAACAAAGTGTGATTATATCTGTGTTTGGTCATTTATTCCAAAACAAGGAAGTTTACTGCAAATTAATTGATGGTGAAAAGTATCAAACAATGAAAGTATATTTTCAATGTTTCCCTTCTATATCCTTTTCTTGTTTTAGCTTTCCTTGCTATTTTGAAGTGCCCCTGGAAGAAATTAAAAGTCGTTTCCGTCCATTTCAGACTATCGCAGCTTTGGCCTATCGGGAAAGGGAAGTGATGTGATCACAAATATATCATCTTAAGGTTCAGTGATGGGCGCTGTCCAGTTGCTGTGGAAAATGTAGAATCGTTAATTTTTTGCGCTTTTCTTTACCGATTCTCTATTCATTAGTTCAATCACAGAGTGACCTAGAACGAATCAAATGCAATCCGACAGTACTTAAGATACTGAATTGGAAATTTCTTCATTCGAGAAGATCATCTTAATTTCAGTGGACCATTTTGGAGTTTTAGGTTTAGGAAAGGTTGAGTTTTGTTCCTTTTTTTTCTAGTTAAAGGAGAGTGGAGGCTCAACAGTATTAGCAGCACCACATCGCATGCAGCTGTTTATTAGCTGACAAAGGTAGAGAAAAATTCTATAAGATCTTGACATCTTGTCCTTCACTAGCATTTTGGAAAAGGATATTGAAATTTGAATGAGGCCGCAAGCTGCTAACAAAATTTCAAGCTTCTACAGTAGCCTCTTCTAAATTCAAAATTTATAAGAAAATTTATGATCACTCATCGGAAAATCGAGAATAGGGGGAGGGTCTTGGGTTAAACGTTTCTACATGAGAAGGACTCTGAAGAAAGTTTGATTTTTTAGTGCGTGGTCGTACCCTCTATCAGTTCTAGTAGATCAGCATCTAGAATGCGAGGCTACATTATTTGCTTTTTCCGGCGCTGTTGCTTTGCGCTTCTTCTCCAGCCCATACTACGGTTGGACCTAGTCTGGTTATGTTCGGTCAGTTTAGTAAAGTGTCTGGGTATTTGGTGAATATGACAAAGCTTGTTAAGATCACATCCAATATCTGTAGTTTTACTTGGTCATCCAAATATCGTACCAAGCTCGCACTGACACAAAGAGACCGGAAAATGCAGAAATAGGTTTGCCAAAGGGCTTAAAACAGTAGGCACCTATTTCAGGTTTCCAAAAGGACACCTTATTTTTGAAGTCAGACAGCTAATCAAAACCAACACTCTAAGATAACATGAAATATTATTGCTAAATGCTTAAAGTTACATTACATAACATATACGACTCAACAACAAAGGTTTATCAATTCCGTGCGTTTCAGTTCACTAGACAATGATGTGGATAGCCAGCCGGATACTAAACATCTGTTTTTCTTCAAGGGCTCGTCTGCTTTCTTCGGTTTTTTATGATCTCAGGTAAGCAACGCTTTTGCAACTCTTGACAAATACTTCGAGTGTCATGCATCGCCTGAAAATAATAATAGACAATACGCCACTTAACTTAATAAGCGCTGTACACTTCTTTTATCAAGGTTGTCTTTTCCGAAGGATACAATACCCACATTTGATATTTTGCGACAGAGAATATGTCGCTCACGTTTAGGAAAAGTGCTATGAAAAACTGATATTTTTACACTAAGTTTACCATTGAAAAATTCTGTTTTAAAAAGAACAAACAGTTTTACCAAAAGACAAATGCTTTTAGACATCTGGAAGTTATATGGTATTAGGTTTGACAAAAAAAATCAGGCTAATTACGCTTTATCCCTCAGAATTTTAAGCGTGAAAAAAAAAATTCAGCAGAGAATGTAATCTATTGTGAACACATTCCCTCCATTCCTCAGTGAAGATTCAAAGCCGAAAACCCAAGGTTTTGTCTAAAGTTTAGAAGACAGGCTTTCAGTTCAGCGTCATATTACAGTTCTTAGATGCTTAGCTTCACTCGGTGAGCAATGACGTTTCCCATACTTGGCCTCTCAGATTCATTTTTAAGAACAATTTTTCACATTATGCTGTTTTTTGATGAGCAATGAAAAATAGCTTGAGCTGTGCCTTTGGTAGTTGTCCAATTGAAGGGATGATCCTTTTTGTGCGACGGTAAGGTTTATGATTTTTTTATCCATTGTTTCGAAGGCCACGTTGCATTTTCTTATCTTGAAAAACATCTGAAAACATTTTCTTTACATTTTTTATGGAATAAAAATGATTTATCTGACTTAATATTGATTGTAGATAGCTGCAGCAAGACCTTTGTTTACCTCAATACCAATTTTTTCTTACACAAGAATACTGCTAAAAGATGACACTGAAAGAGTTCATTCAAACCTCGAAGACTCTTTTCCATGCTTGCCTGCTGTATGAAAATCCCTGAGCTGCTGGCATGTTAGTTACGAAGCAATTTAGGGCTACAAGAAACAAAATTGCCAGATATTTCTTCATGACGAATTTCGTGTATTGCTCCCAATATTCTGTTTGACGATCGTTGAAAAAAATCTTTTTTATGAGAAGCGTGCTAGTTTTGTGGATGGATTCAAGCTGCTTATTTATGAGTGAAAATGGAACAATTGGAAAGAAAGGGTATTGTTATAATAGAAATAAACTTCTCTTCGGGTTGAGTAGCTTGTAAGTAACTCTTGACAAATTTATGCCATTAAAGGATTTCCGAGAGCCTTTGAGTGAAGAAAACAATACTTTTCGACATAAGAAAGCTAGTTTAAAAGACAGGAAGTTCATAGACACTGCATAAAAGGAAAAGATTGCATCCGGGTGGCATTGTCATCACAGCGCATAATCATTAACTTTACGTCCCAATGTAGCCTTGACACCAAAACTTAAAAAGGATTATCAATATTCATATTGAGTGTTAAAAAAATGACGGAGAGATATTTCTTAAATTGAATTCAAGTCCTTCATAAGGTTTGCATTTACTTTCCAACTGAAAATGGCGAAGGAAAAATATTGTCTGCATGGAGCCTCATGTAATAATTGCATCAATCATAATGAATAGTATTGATAATAATGATCATAATAGTTATAATAAAAATGATCATAATATGGTTAGACTGTTTAATGAAGGTAAAAATTGAATTAAGATGAAAAAATACAATGATAGTTAAAAAAACTAGATAATTACAATGTGAATACAGTGAAATATAAACTACACTTTAAGAACGTGATTTTTTTTACATTACGTTTTTTTATAATAAAGCTTATCAGCTTGATCACAGAATCTCCAAAATGAAGAAGAACCCTTTTTTTACGCTTTCCTGGAAATATATAACGTTAAAATCAAAGATGGACAGTCGAGACTTTTTCACAAGCGTACGTACGCAAGGGAAAAACCTTTTTACTATGCGAAGAAAATGTTTCAGAGCAGATTTGTCAATATCCCTCCCCTTCTTAATTTTCGGACATTCTCACGGTTGCGTTCCGCCCACTTCAAATATTTCACAGTGATCTCGCTTCAGTAGGCTCTTTCTTTTTGCATGGCCAGCTACTTCTGGACGAGACGCAATCTTCTCGGTCTAATGCCCTATAACCACTGTTATCTAAAAAAAAAAATAGCCTTTTTATAGGATTACACAATTACTGGTGAACCAGTAGTTTCCATTGTGGTCCTTGCAAACAAATAAAACAAATGGTCTAAATTGAACATAACATCATTAAGAACCCCAACCTGCCGGAGGCAAACCAGTTGGCTCTTTACAAGCGTGGCCAAGGATCTGAACACGGAGCTACTGTGAAACGAATCTAGTGGTCAGGGTGGGACTCGAACCCGGGAGCGGCGGATTACGAGTCCGACACTCTAACCACTCGGCCACACTGCCTCTCACACTCTGAAATTATTCGTTTACCAATTGTTAAATTCATCCGGTTTCGAGCACCTACAAGTACCGATAAGACAATCTTTTTCCCATCGTTTCTACTTCCTTAGCATTTAATTATTATTAACTCAGCGAATAATTTGGAAATGGATTTTGATATCACAGTCTTAATACTTTTCTGAAGATATACAGAATGGCTTGTTAGAACAAAATTGGATCAAGACTAAACCTATAAACGATTTCTCAATGGCACGAAATTGCAGGTTGAGGTAGTGCCTGAGTTTGATCTTGAACAAAACGGGTGGTCATATTACTGCATTATGTTTTTGGTTTGAATGACCGATTCTATCTGTTGGTGGAACAGGGTGACAACATATATCAACCTTGAGGTCTGTATCGAGATGACAAAGAAACTAGAGATATGCTTTTCCAAGTGTACAATACAAATGTAGTGAAAGAGGGCTCGCACAATTTGGTCAATTAAGTGCCTACGATATCACTTATGACTTTAAATTCTTTTGTAGTGGAAGACAACCCTAGTCACACCCTCCCTCCCTCTTTTCAGTGTTGGTAAAGGGAAAAATGTCTGAAAACGAACTATCTTGGAAAGGAGGGTGTTTCAACAAAAACATGTTTAGGAATTTATAGAGTTGGTTTTGGCTCGATTATTGTAAAATTGCTTAGAAGATTCTGATAAAAGACTCTCTGAAAACTCAACCACCTTTTATGTTCGTTTCGGCTCTTTTAGTTCATGAAGGAAATTAATTTGTCTAGCGTCGAGATGGAGGAGTTAGGCTTGGGCACGACTTACGCCTAAGGCTCTTTTGAGATTTAATCACTCATTCGTCTTGCGCTGTTTGTTCAAGAACCGAGGTTGGCATGGTACGTGCTTTACGGATATTTGTGAAGAGAACACATCTTCTCCTTCTTATGCTCAAGTATATTATTAGTGAGGCGAGCTTTCGCTAATGGCCACCGCTCTGTCTTTCCTGTGCACAAAGCTGTTTATCAATGACTGACTTTTTGTGAGGCTAAATGCGCGACAACTCGCTTAAGGCAGCATTCGCGTCCACTCTCGACGGATTTATTTCGCTTTGAAGAAAATAAAGTGTATGAAATATAGTGTATGCCATGCGAAAAAAGACTTTATTAAATTCAGATACTCACTGAAATTTACTCATTTTTCCGTAGTATACTTCTAAATTAACATTTGTTTATTTTCTGTTAAGATGATTTTATTGTTGTAGGAATTTACTGGCTGTGATAAACACCTTTTCGCTTATTAAATATTCCCACCCTGTTAATAAGATATTTGTTGTATAGCACACCTTTCTTCTGAGAACGGCCACTGATTCACACTGCGGCCATTTCTGTTCCGGGCCAAGACGATCATTATGGGGAGACTCAACAGCAGTTCTGCTACAAATTATTGTTATGCAAGGGATTATGACAGCTCCTAGCCTTGATGTAAGGTCTTGAAAAAAGGTTTTAGCTTTTTCTGTTAAGTACAACTTGCGACCACCCTCTTTAAAAAGTGTATTCTGAGATCTTCTCAGGAGATCTCGCCAGATCCGCCGTCCTGAACACCAGGTTGAAAACACTACTCGCAAGGAGGCCTTTGGGGACCGATCGCCGAATTCAGTGTTCATTTTACATATTTTTTTGGCCTAGACTACGATTCTAAGTAACATTTACAACCCTGGCAGTTTCTTTTCACATGGTTCGGACTGGAGTTGTGAGTTAAAATTTTCCACAAATTTTCATTTTCTTGTCCTCATGAATCCATCCAACAATTCAACCACAGTTAGTAGTCCCCCTCTACTAACTATGATTCAACAAAATATTTCAGTTAAAGATTTTTCTGTTCAAATCATTTTTCCCTCAATTTTTTGTCTCAACATGATCTGTAAAGCAGGTAAATCTCTCATGCCTTCAATCTAAGCTTCACATTAAAGTAGAAAAAAAAAACATCGTCTTTAGTAAGCTTACGAAGGAGTCCAAATGTCGATCAAATCCAGTTTAATTGAAACAGCACAGCCCCAGTGTTAGGAAACCTGATGGTGTATGGATTTGAATCTAGAGATTGAACAGAGGTTCAAGGATAAATCAAGATCTAAAGTTTTTATTTTGGTGGTTGTCTTTTTTTTATATTGCCCCATTTAGGGACGGGTACTAATAAAGGATTATCGCTGTCAAATTTTCTGTTCTATAACGATCAGATTTCGCAGGAAATCTTTATTGAGAATAAATGCCGCTCGACTCAGATAAATGACGGGAGTGTTTCGGAAAGTTGTGAAAATTTATCATTTTTAGGATTTCAAGGTTTAACTGGGAGGTTTGAAAAACTCTCATTGTCTGTAGTTCATGGACATCATTTTAAAACCTCTGAGTAAATGTTCAAAAGAAAAACAGCTCCTTGGTGACTCACGAACTGCATCAATTCCGTTGATGCCGGAATGATAAAGCCGGAATTGACGAAATCCCATTCCCTTACTTAGAAGAGGCTCGGTGAACAAAATGAGTTGTAACTTCATATTCCACAGCTTGACTGAAAGAGCGGAAATCAGTGAAAATAGCGATAACGTGTGCTTACTCGTTCCAAGTCACAGTTTTCTTTCCTTTTTTAGATTTGGCTGGCAATTGAAAATCATGATCAGATATTAAAGGCCCGTTAAAGTGGCAGCTGCAAGACATTTAAATCATGCATGCATTCACAGAGAGTTTTATTTGCACCTATTGTGTTTAAATAACTTTGATATCACTTTGTTGCGAGTAATAAAACTAGTAAACAAGTTTTTGATTAGTTGACCATCCGGCACGGTAAACATCTAAAACTTGAAATGATTTACAAGTCTTTTATACGGTTTATTGTCACCTATCCTCATTAAAACTTAACAACTCGATCTTTACCGGGGTCAGAAATAAACGTAATAAAAACCTACATTTACCATTGTTTCCGATCCTTCTTGCTGAATCCTATTTGGAAAGTGTCTTTTAGTGAAACTACTTGCTCCAACACTTTTTGAATTCTTCGGAATTTCGGCCTAATTTACCCTTCTCTGGCACATTGCAATGAAAAGATTCTATTTCTTTCGGGCTCAAATTTAAGGATAAAATCTAGCAATAACTTTATCCATATAGCGAGGCTATTTTTCTCACCTCCCACGTATTCATCGAATAAATTTGGTTTCTAGTCACAAAGGTGGTCAAAGCGTACTTTTTGAAGTTAGATAATGTGTGAACTATAAGGGGAACATTATTGATCGTTTTACTTCTATAATTTCCGCTAATTGTTAGAGGTCCATTGCTTTTTAACTCTCATCCTAAAACCGGTCAATTTCAGTCTTATGTAAAAGTTTTGTTTGTTTGTCGAGCAAAAAGTGCGCGATTTACTTCTGAAATATATGTATAACCCTCGTGTTTTAGAATTTGCGACGAAAGTATTTAGCTTTCAAGCTGTAGGTTTGATTGCAGGGAACGGTAAAATATGTGTGTTCCATTCGAGTCATTCTGAAAGAATCAAAAGAAATTTCCAGCAGGTGATTAAAACTGATGGTTTCACTAAAATTGAACAGAGAGACTCGAGAAACGATACATTCTGGACTGCAGTTAGGTGGCGTTCTACGCGAGACCAGTGCATTAGTGAAAAGGATATTGTTCGCCACTCAGAATGGTAAATAGGAGAGTCAGGGAGATTTGCGAGAAAAATTTTACGAAGACACTTATCAGGTAACTTACACTAGAAGATGATCGAGCAGGCGCTAAAGAAAACGACAGGCAAAGGAAACTTTATCGATTTTACCAAATACTCTTGCAAATAGAATTTTTTCATGTAAAAAAATTTTTCTTGAGGATTTGGATGACGTAACTCGAACTCTCAAACTGGGATTTGATCTGAGCTTAAATTTGAAAACTAAAAAAAAGGACGGAAAACCATAAACTTTGTGTTTTCAAAATCCGTTTACAAATGACCAAAATGCTCGATATTTTTCCGAAGATTGAACGAAATCATGTTCACATATGTACAGAAATCACATTTCTGAATTCGTCAGCGTAAAGTTAAATATCATGCAAAATTTTGGCTTTGAAAATTTTAACGTAATTGTTTACCCACGTATGGATGTTTTGTATCGAAAGATCTAATTCCACAAAAGAAGCAAAAAACTGAAGTTGAAAAATATTAAATTTGGAAACAAAATTCCCCAAACCGCACGAATATTTAGGATTTTAGGCCGAATTTACGTTATCTACAAAGATTAAAGAAGATTGCTTCCATGTAAGCACCTTGAATGGTTACAAAGAAAAAACGCAAGAAACCATGATGACAACTTTTTTCCCCTCGAAGACTCCTTTGGTTTACAATGACCTGAAAATCGGTCTTCTACCAAAAGAATTTTTGTTTGTGCTATAGAATGTTTCCCAATAGAAAGACATGTTTACTTCTTAATTAAATTTAAGGTGTCACACAGATTTTAAGTAAGTCAAAACTAAACAACATCTGTTCCCCAAAAAAGTTGATGATAGTCTTCATGTATTAAAAAAAACTATTCTCCCATTAGTGAACAAGCCGCATTAAATCTTGCGAAGATTAGAGGTTTTCGTTAAATCACCCTTCGTATCGCCCTTTTTCAGCACAAAAAGCTACCAGTTAACGTTAGTGACTCTTTAAAAATCCTAGATTTGAAATGAATCACCTGGTTAAGAATACCTCATCAACTGGACAAAGATGCAGCGATGAATGATTCGGACTAATGTCCGCCGCAAAGGTGGAGTAAACTTAAGACTTGTGTCATTCTGTTGCCGCTAATCCAACATTGATGAGCAACCTTTGTTTGTAAGTTTACTTGTTTGTCACATTTAAAGGATGGAAAAGTCATTATTCCTCTTACGAAGCTTTTCCCAAACGCTCGTTAATGGTTATGTTAACATAAACTGTCGGATTATAAGCCAAGCAACATGGGGGCCGCTTAATTATTATTACTTGAAAGTTCATTTATTGCAATCAGGAGTGATGAAGGCATATTTCACAAATCTTTTGTTTGGGTTTGCAATAAAAAGGAAGCTTCGATTCAAAAGCAGACCTGTACCACGATCAATAAGATTGAAGCCGATTGTCAAAGCGACTGTAGCACCTACAGAGAAGAAACCATGCAGAAAACCTTGACAATTTTCCTTGTTATTTCACTAGTTATTGCTGTGGCCAACCTTCCCACATCCTATGGGATTACTGCTGGAGGATCGACATGGAAAAGGGCTTTGGAGGTTTGAAAAACCTTATCCTCGTTCTATTTCTGTAAATTAAACACTAAACTGTTGGCGACTTACCATTTTTAAGAAAGATTTTTTACGATGAACTCTGAAAAGCTTTATTTCGGCCAGGAAAGAGGAAATGAATCATAGCAATCTTAAATTATTCAAATTTCTAAGTTTTAATATTACGAGGAAGAATTAGAAAACATTGAAATAGGAGGTGATGTTTCTTTTACAACAACAGCTATCTCAATTTAATCCTCAGCCACTTCTAATTTTTCATATATTTTGCCGCCATCAAAACACAGAAGGAAACCAACAGTTTTTAAATGCAGTTTTTTTTTCTTAATAGTAGTTTCCTAAACATTTACACCATGTAACTGAGTCATTTTAATTAAAAACCCGAAAAAGCTTGTTTCACACCTCTGTAGAAAAGACTACAAGCAGATAGTGTTGCGAGGCAGTGTCTTGCGGCATAAACGTTGAAATAAAAAGGGATTTCAATGAAACATATTTATTAGGGTGTAGCAAGATTTTCTTCATCATAAAATAGATACTGACCTTGAGAAACTTCAGTTACAAAAAATGTTTTGATTTCGTCAAGAACTTTATTCATTTCGTCCAAATCATTGATGAAAACTATTATGCACTTAAATCATAATTTTGAATAAACTAAATTGTAACTAAAAAAGCTTGGTAAATTTTTTCATTTTTTATAAAAAAAAAAGAATTGATCGAATCAATCACAAAAAATATAGTTCTTTAAGATATGATTAAAATGTTGGAAAGTGGATCGAGTTTGAATTTTTTTGTATAAATACTTTGTTTGAATCATTTTTTATGGGACGGCTGCCTCGTAGTCTAAGAATGTAAACATGCATATAATTTGGGCTTAAAATCGGTCAACCAAAAATAAAAAACTGGCAAACTTCCAGAAAAAAAGTCCAGCTTGACAATACCTAAAAACCCTAAAGTAACGAATTACATCGTACTACATTTTTAAACGGACACTTGTGAGGCGACACTTTTATCACGGCCGTCCTGAAAAAATATCGCTTTAATTTACATTCCTGACACGATTAACGATGTCTTAATTTAAACCTGTATTTATAATAAAGTGAGATTGGCTGAAGTATTTTCTGTCACGTGTGCCCCGAAAACCTCTTGTAAAACACTTATTTGACCTTGAATGTGTTAACCGTTTCTCTCCAACGAGGGATCAAATTGTAACTTCTCTCTACGACGTTAATGTATTACCCAGTAAATGGGTAAAAAGAATAGAAACTCTTATCTGTTAGGGGTTATAATACTAATAAAACTATAAATTCTCTATAAGGAAATGCATGGTAGATATGAGTCTCGTAGTCAGACCTTCCATCACGGGCAAGCAGCGGTTCAGCTATAGTTACGCGGTAGGCCTGGGCACCAGATTAGGTGGATGAAAAAGGGAAAGTTCCACTGAGACATTCTTGGGTTAAGGGTCGAACTTACAGCTACAGACAATTCCCCTCGGCCCTGTTCCTCAAAGGCCAAGTAGAATTACCGACGCGGACAAAATGTAATCCAGTCTTTCCTTATCACCCTTGCATTCTGATTTTCCTTGTTTGTCTCTTGCCTGAAGTTTTGCAAAGATATTTTTTGCAATACTTGTGATAGACATTGAAGACAGTCCTCCTGGAAAATTTTAGGGGGGAACAAAAAAGGGAAAACGGCTGATTCAAGTCCACTGAATAACGAGGTTTGTTTGATGCGTATCCGTCAGAAAGGCAACAAGTACGAGATTACGAGAAAAAATGACAAAAATGTCTGACTTGAATGAGATCTTTATCCTTGCATTGAAATGGATTTTTCAATTGAAATTATTTCCTCCTTAAGTGATTGATAGTTACTTAGAAATGAAAAGCTTTCTCATAAAAATGTGTTCTGTTCTAGGCTATAAAAGAGAAGAGAAACTTGTGCCGCGCACTTGAACAGCACTGCAAGCGCGAGTTGATGGAGGGGCTCTCAAGTCCCTGCACCCTTCAAGGAGAGTCCAACGGCTGACCACATGCTTAATGTAACATATCCACAATGCGAGAACTTTGTCAAATTTGCAAAACCATTTAATTGTATATTAAAACAGAATCAATAAAAAGTGCTAGCACGGATGTCTTTACTATGATCTGGTTCATGATAAACCCGTCCCTATCTGAATTATAAAGCCTTCCAAACCGACTTAGCATTAAGATTTACACAGTCTTTTAGCCAAAAATAAGTGATGAGGACGGCACACTAGCCCTTGCGCCCTCGTCGATGAAGTTGGTAAAAATAGCAAATTTTGCAACTAGTGTTGCCAAATATTTGTCCAAATTATACTCAAAATTCTGCTGTTTCTGTTTTTTGTCTGTGGACAAACTTCGCTTTTCTAAAAACAAGAAAGCAGCATTAACAACAACTAAAAACAAGACAAAATATTTAATCCTATCTTCGGTATTAACATGATAATTTTCTTCTCGTATCTCTTAGTTGGTCGAAGCCATTTGTAAGTGATATCCAGGGACGACACAATATTTACTTCAGGTCTGCTGAACTCCCTACACGAGGGCAGGGGTGAAACCAAGATTTTTCAAAGGGGGGGGAACACATTGGGTCAAACATAGGGCACTCGCCAGATTGTCCTGTCGACCTGCACGCTGTGTTTTACTCAATGTGATAAAAAGAGGTTTACAAAAGGGGGGGGGGGGGACACGGGCACCCTAAGATCCCTTTAGCTACACCCTTGGAGTAACAGTTCATTACTTTCGTCACCTTCCCCGGATCGCCCTCCCAAGTTAATACGAATAAAAGTACGCGAGCCTTGAAATTTAGAATGGTCAATAACTGGTAATGTATCCTTCGAAACAAAACAAAAAACAAAGAAACAAAATTAGAAAAAAATTAATTCAAATCAATTATGCTACCAGCGCTCCTTTGAAAAAATGCACCAATTATGCTCGTTCTCCAAATTATACCAAGAGCTGTGCAAGCAAAACAAAATGGAATGTAAGTAAATTCGGGAAGAGCCGGTCAGCCAGAGTACCGTACAACACAAGAAATGTTGCTTAACAATGTGGTTTAAAATGAATCAATCAGATTTCAGTATTTAGAACGAAGGGGAAAAAAGGAAGGAGGCACAAAACAAATGGAGAGTAGGGAGGAGAGAGGTATCGCGAAGATGAGGGGGGGAGTTAGTCAAATTTTAAATGACGAGTTTGTGACGTCACGCAAAACTCGCCATTTTCTAAAGGAGATCGTGAACTATATCGCGCCACTTCTCTGCACTAATGGAGATAGTGGGAAAACTACGTTTATTATAGAAACTGCAGTGTAATACAAAATTTCTAACCCTAAGAAGGGCCGTAACAACACACATGAAAAAAATACGATACATTTTTCACATGTATTTGATATCGCTAATTATTAAAAACTGGATCATTGGATAATGCAATTCAAAACCTTTTATTGGCTTAGCCATTATGGTATATGAGCCAATATACCATAATCTAATATCTGTACATTGTAACATCCGGTTTCTTCTTACAAAATAAAGTCGAGAAGATTTGTCTAATATCTTGGGGGAGCTTGTTGGATATGAGATGATTATAGCCAACTCGGCGCTACGCGCCTCGTTGGCTATCTATCATCTCATATCCAACGTGCGCTCATGGAATAATTGTTAATTAGCTGCTGACACGCCACTCGCCTTTCTCGCTACTCTGTCATGTTGATGAGTGAATGGCAAAGCCTTCACCATTCTCAATCATGGGTAGTTTGTCGAAATCTTTGCGGATTATGACAGCTAAAACATTGAGAAATTTGTATCGCTTACAGACTGTGGTGTTCAAAATTTTCTAGAAGTTGAAGAAAACTGAAATACGAAAAGAAAAACTGAGAGTTGCTTACTCAGTGGCTTTGGTAGTGGATTTCACGCGGCTAAGAACGAAAATCGACAGCTGGAAGATTTACCACAGCCCCTTCGTTTTTGGCCTTGTGCCTGCATGAAAAGATTTAGCCATAACAGAGATATTTGCAGGGGAATAAATAGGAAATACTGGAGAAATCTCGGCTTTTAATGTTGTGCTCAGGAAAAGTTTTACATTCACGATGAAGGCAAACCGACCTATCAAATACTGGACTTAAAACAAAGCCAACCTCGGACGTAAAAAGCAAAATAAGAAGTTTTTTTTTTTATCAAGCTTTGCTTGAAATCAATGTAAGATAGATCAAAGAGAGATGTTAAACACTGGGAAAGATCATGTTACGTCTACCGGATGGTACTTTATAGTATAAGGTTTGTAATCTGCTTTCTCCGTCTAATCTTTCTTTAGTGCATGCGCCGTCTTAGCTGTTTACTTGATTCAACTGTTCCTCTTGTGTCAGTCTAAGGTGCTAAGCAAGTGTTAAAAAAATTTTCGTTGGGTCGCAACAGCTTCTGGGAATAAAATGTAATCTGATGTTATTATTATTATCATTTTGTTGTTATTATTATTATTATTATCATTATCATTAGTTCTTATTAACCGAGCGGGAGGTCTGTGTGGAAGAATCTTGACCAAAGCCGCCAGTACAGACCGAACGCAATTAGGTCTGTACCAGCGACCGAGGTCAAGATTCTCCCATACAGACCGACCTAGCTCGGTTAATAAGATGTCGAACATGTAATTTCGGGCCTCATTTAGTTAAGCTTCGGTGCAGGGGCAAACATTTTTATGAAGGCTGAAGGGCTTTCGACGGAATCCTCTTTATCTCCCTTCAGAAGGACTTCAAGGGAGGTGTCCATTTCATCGTTCAGTTAAGTAGGCTGTGTTTACTTGAATTAAGCGCAGTTAATCGCTATAACAAGTCATACAGACTAATCACGTGGCGGTGGGCGAACATCACGTGTACGCGTCAAAGATTAGTTCCACTGTGCGGCTCAAGGCAAATTACAGTGGTGCCAACGACTAGCCCTAAACGCGCTTCTTGTAATACTTTCAATCGGAATGACATACTATCAGTCAGCTCGTTGTGTTGCTCACCGAGACAGCCACAGTGAAAACATTATTATTTGACTTTCCCAGTTGTTGCTAGTTTGTGTGGCCAGGTTGTCACCTCTCTGGCTGTGTATGGAAGGGATGTACAGTTCTGGCTTTGTCAGCATGGGTCATGATACTTACTCGGCGGGAGTGTTATTACCCTGTGCCATTCATGTACCATTTGCGCTGTTGCATCTTTTGTAGGCCTATAACTACCTTGTGGTGTTTTAGATAACTTATTTGTGCCAGATTGTTTTATAATGTCATCTCTCTTCCTTTTATTTTATTTATGGTTTAACTTTTGTTTTATTTATGGTTTAACTCTTAGGATTCCAATATTGTCTCGTGGCTGAGCAGTAGGCTGATAAAATGTTGATAATAAGAGCTTTACTTTTGGTGCAATTCTTAATAACCAGATTACTTTTGGATTTGTGCTTTCATCAGAATGCCACCTAACAGAGGACAACCCTATGCCGAGAGAGTCAGCAAGAGGCGTCGTGCCGCCAACAGCAGTGCCACTTCAGACTCAGTGGTGCAGCCACATGATCGCAGCTTCAGCCAGTCGACTTGCACGAACCTCCACACGCTGCCCTGGCAACATCACAGCTCACCCTTTCGCCAGACGTACTGGCAGCACCGACCACATCCATTTCAAAAGCGATCTCAGCCTTCTTAATGTTGCACAACCCCGGCATTCTGCAGCAGCGCCAGCAATCCCGGAAGTGCAGTTTGTTCCAGATCTCGGTTCAACTTCAAGTACAGCAGGGAACAGAGGTTCAGGTATTATAAATGATAACCCCACCACTATCAATGTTGACCAAGCGGTAATCCACATTGTCAACAATGCAGTACAACAGGTTACAAGTTCTTTACTACCTGGTGCAGCACCTCAAAGTAAAAACACTTTTTTGTCCACTGCAGTGCCATTGACACACCGTGTACCTGATTAGGTAAAAAAACAAATATTGTCCAACGAGTATGTAGACTTTTCACTATTGTTAGACAGTAGCTTTACGCAGTCAGAAGATCATTATACCTTCAGGGTAGAGAAAGGTGAAGGTGGCAAGCCAGCTTTAGTTTTAGCACCTAGTCCTAAGCGGCAGACTGTTCAGTCGATTGAACAATGGGTCTCGGCCTTTCACGTGTTTGTAGCCATCCATTCAGAAAACGCTCCTTACGATACCCCAGCCCTCATGAAGTATGGGTCAGTCATTAGAGAATTAGCCTCTCAGAGAGCCAATTGGAAGCTCTTTGATGAGAACTTTCGGAGCATTAGGCAGACGCAGGGTGCTCCTTGGGACCAAATTCACTCTGAGCTTTGGCTTAGGTCTCAATCCTTTCGTACGTCCCAAACTTAGTACCCAGCCAGGAAAAAGTAAACAACGGGGATCATTAATCCCAAAGGGATTTTGTTGGAAGTTCCACAAAGGAATCGCATGCCCAGGATGTTCTTACAAACACCAGTGTTTTAGGTGTGGAAATGGCCACCCAATTTCCGAATGCCAACAAGCCCCCAAACAGCCTATGGGACATACCGGGACCAATCCAACTTCCCTCCGAAGCACTCCCAACTCCGGTCAAAGTTAAGAGCTTAACAAAGTACTTATCGGGGTACCCAGAGAAGCTGCGTAATTATTTATTAAGTGGTTTTTTACATTATTATGGCCCCATAGAGAGCAGGTTTTCCAATAATCTCGTCTCAGTATCTGAGCACCCAGATCAGGTTTACAAAAACTTAACTAAAGAGACCCAAGAAGGTCGTATAATGGGACCTTTTTCAGAACCCCCATTGCTTAACCTTAGAATATCTCCCTTGGGGGTCATACCCAAGAGAGCACAAGGTGAATTTAGAATGATTCACCATCTTTCCTTCCCCTTTGGTGGGTCAGTTAATGATTTTATTCCACAAGAGTTTTGTTCAGTACACTATGCTAAGGTCCATGATGCAATTCGGCTTATCAAACATTTAGGCAGAGGTTGTACTATTACTAAGACGGATGTCCGGAGTGCTTTCCGCCATTATCCCAATACACCCCTCAGAATATCACTTACTGGGAATGCAATGGGAACGGAACTATTATGTCAACCGCTGCCTCCCCATGGGTTTTGCTAGTTCCTGAAAGATCTTTGAGGCCCTCAGTATCGCAATGGAGTGGGTAGCTCGCAACAAATTAGCGATACCTAACATCTTGCATATTCTGGATGACTTTTTGATTCTTGAAAAATCCCATGAAATTTTTGATGCTAGCCTTCAAAGATTTTTGCAATTTTGTGACGACATTGGTGTTCCCATGGCTCCAGATAAAACAGAAGGCCCTAGTCCAGTATTAACTTTTGCAGACATTGAATTAGATTGTTCAGACATGGAAGCCAGGCTTCCCAAAGAAAAAGTTGACAAAACCTTGGACGCAATTCGCTCTTCTACCCAAGAAAAGAGTACAACTGAAAGAACTCCAATCCCTTATAGGTCTCCTGAATTTTGCCTGCTCGGTAATTACCTCTGGCCGAGTTTTTATCAGGCGCCTTATAAATCTCAACTTAGGTATCAAGCATGCGCACCACAGAATTCGATTAACTTTGGAAACAAAAAAGGATCTAAGAATCTGGGAAACTTTCTTAGAATCCTTCAACGGAAAGTATTTTTTCTTAGAAGAAGCCTGGTCAACCTCTCATAACTTGCAATTTTTCACGGATTCTGCGTAGTCTAAAGGGTATCGAATTGTTTTTGGCAAGCATTGGGCTTATGGTACATGGCCAGACCCATAGAAGGCATATAATATCTGTTTTTTTTAGTTTTTTCCGATTGTCGTAGCCCTCAGCACATGGTCTAATGAACTGAGAAACAGGTGGGTCCTCTTTTTTAGTAACAACGAAAGTGTAGTTCATGTTATTAATAAGGAAACAACGAAGGACACCAAGATGCTGGTGTTGTTGCGCACAATGGTTCTGATTTGCCTGAGAAACAATATCCTCTTTAGGCGCGTCATATTTAAGGAACTAAGAATGTGTTGGCTGATAGTTCATCTCGTTCACAGGTCGACAAATTCCGAACAGTGTCACAGGGCATGGACTCAACACCAACCCCGCTGTCATCACACCTTCTACCCGAGAACTGGGAGATAGGCTAGCCAAGTTATTAGAAGCTAGTCTGGGTGTAACATCTAGGTTTGTGTACCGTCGCCCCTGGCAGATTTTGCAACAATTTGTAAGGGATCACCTAGGGCTCCAAATTCCAGTTTTTCCTCTTTCCGAACATACTTTAGCCTTGTTTATCGCCTTTTTAGCTGAAAAAGCATATGCAGCCTCTACAGTAGTTAGTTACATCTCGGCATTAAGTTTTTCCCATCGTTTAGCTTCTCTGCCTGACCCCACTAAATCTGAAATGATCAAACTCGCATTGCGGGGTTACAGTAAAATGAACCCTTCGAAGGACACTCGGTTACCCATTACTTTACCCATACTCGAAAATATCATCTTGGCCTGCGAACACACAAAATCATCCCTGTATAGCAAAAAATTAACTCAGACAATGTATGCAGTTACTTTCTTTACGGCCCTTAGGGTTGGGGAAATTACTCATCGGGGCAGTCAACCTTGTCAAAATATCATCAATATCATCAATATTCTTGTTTTTCTCGTTGCCATGTTCCCACCAATAACGTAGCTCCATTTTCTGCCTTTAAAAGCACACACAACCCACAGTTCCTCTATTCGCTCCGACGAACGGCTAACGCTCGAAACGTCAGCTTTCGTAATCGTTACGGTGGCCAATTTACCATTTCAACTTTGTTGATATATCCAAATTATTCAGTCAAATTACCTTCATGAAAACCAGGGAGGGTACTGTCACCGCATTAAAGATTGTGTTAAGGAACTACAAGCAATAGGGAGTTTAAGCAACTACGACGAAAGGGACGACGACGACGTCAAGTAATCGCGGAGGGTCTGGAACGAGGACGTCGTCTTTAGCGGGAAAATGAAACTTAAGCAGTGAAGTTGCTCAAGGACGACGACGTCTAAAATCTTGTTTATTCTCGCTTCGTCAGTTTAAGAAATGACATCGTTCAGAGACGTCCAAAACCTTCTTCTTCTCACTCATGGATCAAATTTCCACCTCGAAAGTTCGAGAGTAGGTTATTCAATTCTTGAACATCAACAGTCCAAGGAATTATTAAGCTTTAGCTTTATTTACAATAATTCACGCATGGCAGAATTTTAAAATATTAATAATACGCAAGTTAATTGAGATTTAAATTCAGTTCTAGGTGTTGCTGATATAAACAAACCTATTTTGCACAAGGTTTACCTGATTTTCAACATGCTTTAGCATGATATGTTCTACCACAGGAGGCCCATACAATTTGTTTGTGTAGTCGACCGTTGTTTTATGGTGAATGTACCAGATTTACCGTTTGCCTCACCTAGAGTGATATATTGCTGACTATGTACATAAATCATTGATGAATAAACGTTGAATTACTTTAACTGTGTTGCATAGTCATCCTTTTGCCTCAAAAATGTCTTTTTTGAGCGATTTTGAATAAGTCTGATTTCGTCGTTAATGTAATGCATTAAAGAAAGACAAGGGTGGAAGCCTTGTTTTGAAAGGGTTCAAGCGCTCGAGCGATTTTGACCCAAAAAATCGCATCGCTCTGCTTTCAAACTTCGTAGCATTAAGGTCAAAAGATGCACAATTCTCCTCGTACCTTCCAATCGAAAATCCATCCAAACGGACCGGAGTTAGCCCACGAAGAAAATCAAAATCCCACAATATTTTAGCGTCTGGAATGCGTAGCAAGATTCTCGTGTGCCAGCCAGAAACCGTCACGTTGATTACCCTTTTCTGATTGGACGACGTTAAACGATGACCAATTCAAAATATCTCGCAAGGGTGGGGAACCATTGGCGTTTAGTGACCCTTCAACTGTTTACCCACCAGACTCGGGTCGTGTGTCTTAACGCTCACCGGAAGCAACTTACATTTTCGCCCATTGTTAACGTCCGCCAATGAATGAACAGGGAAACAGATTGTTTAGTATTCAAATATTCCCGGCTGATCAGTTAAAAGACTTTGAATGCACAGACCGAAATTTTCGCAGGGTAGAAGGGGCGGCGCGGAAAAAATTTACCGACAAATGTATGGAAAATTAGAACAATTTATTGAGTGTCTTCTCTCCAACTTACATTCTTCAAACCTGGTGAATACACTCTTCCGCTCAGTGTTTTAACGTTGCGATTCATAAATTGCGTAAAATTCGATTTTGGGAAAAGTTATTTGCCATGGGATTCCCATACAAACACTGTAATTTCTGACCGCTTTGCCTACCCGTAAAGATGGCGCCGAAAACCGTGACAATACCTAGCTATTCGTCGCCTGTCTGCGAGAAGTGCGCATGGGAAAGTGCAGCAATATTTCCTATTCTTTCATCAAAAGCCTGGCTCGGCCTCTTTCAGATGAAATGAAAGAAACAGCGACTCATATTTTCTTCCGGCGCTTACCAATACAATTTTTTAATTCACAGGTGCTGTTTATGTTGCCGGGTGACCTGTTTACTTTTGACGCAATTGATGAAGGAGATGCGAACAATGGGCGAAAATGAAAGTTGCTTCCGGTGAGCGTTAAGACACACGACCCGAGTCTGGTGGGTAAACAGTTGAAGGGTCACTAAACGCCAATGGTTCCCCACCCTCGTTAAATATTTTGAATTGGTCATCGTTTAACTTCGTCCAATTAGAAAAGGGCAATCAACGTGATGGTTTCTGGCTGGCACATGAGAATCTTGCTACGCATTCCAGACGCTAAAATACTGTGGGATTTTGATTTTCTTCAAGGGCTAACTTGATTTGATATTAAAAATAAACGGCCACTCAACTGAGTGGCCAAATTACGGCAAATAAAGGTTGTCCGTTTAATTCTCCCAGCAAACCGAGCTCACCCCTAGCTATGCACAGTGTAAAACACTTGGTTATAGGCAAGTGAGCAAGAGGCATAAAAGATGTTTATTATATGACTGTGTCTTATATGCCAATATTTTATATTCTTTGTACCTTTTTTTCTAGACCGGTCTAGATGCCAGTCTAGATAGGAAAATCTAGACCGCTTTCAATATTGATTTCAGCCAATCAAACTCGTGAATTCGGTAGTTCCCAGTCCTTGTGAGACACAGCCATATAATAATTATCTTTATAATATTAGCATCGATATTATTGTTATCATTAAAATTATTATCATAGATGTGTTTGTCGTTCATCATACATATTTTATACAAATCAGTTCAGAGGCAAGGCGTGTTCTCAGTCATTTTGTTTTTGAATTTTCCAGGTAAAATAAACAACAGCTTTGTTCCTGATTGTCTGCTTGCTTATTAAAGCACAATTTGAAATTCCACATATCATGCCAGTTTTAGTTTCAACGAGAGTGGCTCACGGCTCCTCTTTAGTGAAAAACTGTTCATCAAGAGGCCTCTTTTAGGTCCCCACTGTTGAGTACTTTGATAACGCCGTTTACATGTTATTGTGACATGCGATGTCTGATCTAATGCGGGCTCAAGTAAATGTGCGAATGCCCACCTCTCATATGAGGTTGAGGTAGGGTTTCAAGTTTTACTAGACGGCTAATTTTGATACATTTTCGTATGGCGAAACACAGTTTACGAATTTGCGTGGTTTAAAAACATTGCCATCACTGGTGAATTTAATAGTTCCAACTTTATTTCTCCAATAATCTAGCAAATATTTGTTATTCGACTGTAAGCAAACATTTGCCTTTCTTTCAGGACGTTAATCACATTTTATAAGTTTTTTTTTTGTTTTTCAGGCGCCCCCGGCCACGGACCCTTTAGTGCAATGGTCAGTGCTGCAACGGCCGGACGACATATATACTTAACGGAACCGGAGTGCAATGGTTCCGCCGAGTAACGCCTGAAGGAGGGTACACATTTTATAAGTTAGTGTATATAGACTGCATAACTGAGATTTTAAAGCCTTTGTTATTAGATCATAATGGTATGTATCATCTTGCATCAGAGTGTCAAATAGGAGATAGAACTTCACTTCCTACGCGTGCGCACTCGGCTGTCGTCTCCATTCTGCAGGATAGTTTCAGGATCAGTGAGGTCAGCCTCTCTTTTATGAGCCTCTTTTTCAATCCGGTAATATCTGCAGGGATAGCGTTGTAGAACCTTTCGAGAATAAAAACAGACGGATAGTTGAAAAAGAGAAAAATCATTCGAACGTGATTATAAAGCGGTTTCAGGTTGAGCCACGTGATCAGGAAAAAATTCAATTTCATAACGAAGAGTAATACTTGTACAATGAAATATATGAAGTTCATATATTTTGAACTGCGGTATTAGATACATATGATACACGATCCTCGCAGTAGATAGCGCTATTTAAGCAATAGCGAAAATCAGACCTGAAAAAAATCAGGCCTGTACGGGATTCGAACCACTGACCTCTGCGATACTAGTGCAGCGCTCTACCAATTGAGCTAACAAGCCAACTGGGAGCAGGCCGTTGAGTTGATTCTATTATCTACTGCGAGGATCGTGTATCATATGTATCTAATACCGCAGTTCAAAATATATGAACTTCATATATTTCATTGTACATTTATCACTTTCACGGGTTTATTACGAATCAACTCAACGGCCTGCTCCCAGTTGGCTTGTTAGCTCAATTGGTAGAGCGCTGTACTAGTATCGCAGAGGTCAGTGGTTCGAATCCCGTACAGGCCTGATTTTTTTCAGGTCTGATTTTCGCTATTGCTTAAATAGCGCTATCTACTGCGAGGATCGTGTATCATAAGTAATAGTTGTGTATTATCTAGAAAGCGGGATGTCTTAGAAACTGGTGGTTTGCACCAGTGTTCTAGCTAAAACTACGGTGTATTGCTCTTAATACTGACTTAATTGACAAAAAATGGCTAATGAACGATTCATGGCGATGCAGTTGCTTAGACAGCTCAAATACCACACACTCTATGATTGGTCGATGGCCATGTTCTGCCACAAAACATTCTTGTAAGAGGGTCTCAATGGGGTTTAGTTAACCATCAACCGTCAAATAAGAAAGCCAATGCCTGTTAGCCGTCAAATGTCTCAGATATCCTTAATTAAGAACTAAACGATTTGCTTTCATTGGGGTCAAGTTCTTTTGTTTATAAATAAAAGTTTTGATATATCACAAAAATACATTTATGTAAGTCCTTTAACTTCGAATTCTAGTCGCGAGCAAAACTGATTACCGACAGAACTGATTTCCGGTGTGGAAACTCTTCCGGTTTCGTAAAACGATAGTCATTTATTAATAAAAGGTGTTATGAATTAAAAATTCTTTACAAACGCGTCATTATGAAAAATTACAGCTAAATTCATACGTTTAGCTCGTTTTATAAACGACATTCCAAAAAACTAACCGTCAACCGTCAAATGACCTAAAATTTAAACGTCAACTGTCAAAAGGGCTTATTTTTAACCATCAACTGTCAACGTGACCCCCACCCCCCCGCCCCACTGAGACCCTCCTGTAAGTCTTTGCGGGATTTTCCTTGCACTGAAATAGCGATGTCTTCGGAAAAAAGTACACTCAAGCGTACCTACATTATTTACTTACAAATAGTAATAATATTATAATAATAGTTATAATAGATATTTACTACAAATAGCCAAGAAAAGAGGCTTGAGTTGGCGCCTAAAATTTGCTTTAAAACAGGACCTACGCCACGAAATATTTACGCAATAACCATTGTTAAAAGAATTTCTGTGAATATATGCCACAATGAATACGTTACAGCCTAAGGTGGCCTTGAGCTACTTAATGTTTGATAGCCGGTGATTCCAAAGGTTCTGTTGGGCCTCACTACTTCGCCGTTATCGTTTAAAATGCTCAGCACATTGGTTAACCAATACTTTAGCTTACGCAAATTTTAAGGTCGATCCTTGATTGCATTTAGTCATTCGTAGTTAATGTTTGAACTACAATTGTTATTAGTTCATTCTTTACCTTTATATGACGACCATCCAGGCCACTTACATCACCCTTCGGCTTTGTCATGTAGGGTGAAAAACCATCCACTGCTCGGAATAAGGAAGTTACCAGAATCAAACCTTCAAGGGCTAGAATTATTGTGTTCATCTTACCTTGGTAATGGAAGTTGCTCTTAGCAAAAGGAAAAAATTAATCCCCCTTTTTCATACTACGTCGTTTGATAAGCACTGCTGCGTGTTTTTATAAGGACGGTTTCTAATTCCTATCCATTGTTGTCACTCTAAGGAGAGAAAGTTTGACTTATGTTGTCAAAACTCGGATTAAAAGACTGTAAATAACATCCTTTGAGTTAACAATAGAGTTGAATTTCTCGAAGAAAATAAAAAGAGATGCAGAAAGACACTGATTGGAAAGATTTGAAAGCGCTCGGATACAACGCCATACCCACCATCCTCAATCTCCGCTACCGGCAACACAACTTAAAACACACTATTTACTGGACAAAAAGGTTCTGTTCTCAGACTTTGAACGACGGAATTAAACACCTAACGTTCTGCTGTTTGCATTGATTTAGAAGACAAACGAGTATAAACAGAACGACGGAAGGCTCGGTCGGACATGCAGTCTGATGGATGGGCGGATAGACAGACAAGAAACAGCCAGACGGACGAACAGACTGAAATAACGGGAAGACAAAACTTTTAATGGACAGAGGTGATCTGAGGAAAGTAACGATGTTTCGTGTCTTTGTTTTAACGTTACAGAAAATTTCTTTTAAATTGAGGAAACCCTGAAATACTAGCCTTAAAACTAATTTATTAATACTAATAATATTTTTTTTTATTTTGGCTTTCCGTTCTTTTTTTTTTTTTTCACCTTTCACTTTAAAGGCTTTAGTCGCGGGTGTTTTAAAATCTTTGCACTTAAAATTCATCCATAATTTCGATCGAGAAGACAGCGTAGAATGAATATATTGACAATTGTCCAGGTTTTAAGGAAGGAGATTATAACTACCAGCTAAAATTTTGAATTTCTTTTTTGATTATGCTCTAAAATCCGTATGTCCATCGTTTACGAGTCCAGCGCCTATGGTCTTTTATTCTTGATCGTAAATGTATGTACAAGAATGACATCTGTGGTCTGTGCGAAGGAAATGGAAACAGTAGCAAAATTAGTCGATAACGAAAATACGCAAAGGCGCTGTAGATAAGATCTCGCTCCTTTGAGTCTTTCAATATACGTCCCTGTCAAGTGGCGCTTAATTAACGCCCACTTATATTTTGACTTATTTTCCGCCATTAACACATCTTTAATTGTAAAGGGAACAACGAGTTTTCAAATTTTCCGAGGAGGTTCGAAAACTGGACCCAAAAAAATTCGCAGTCTATTTAGACCTCGCACATGACTGTAGACTTAACTTTACAAACGCCATTGGAGTCCATCAACGACGTTATGTCTGCCCAAAAAGATCTACATATTATTATTTACCATTGTAACTTGTTTCTTTGCCGTTGAACAATTTCAAAAAAATTAGCTGATATTGTGACGAATGAATACACAAGATATTTGTGTCCAACTAAGCTTCAAGCTAAAGTTATATAAACATGAAATCACATGGTACAGTTAAGCTGATCTAGTTTGCCTTGGTTCGAATGCCGAGTTTGTTCTATAATTAGAATCTTGAGGATAAAAACTTATTTTTATTTCGTTTTCTGTGTAAGTTAGCATTAACTCTTATCAAATCTTAGGGGGTTGAACATGTTTAGCTGAAAGAGGATAGATTAGCCAAAGAAGCAATGCAGGCTAGCACTTTTGGAAATAATCTGAGATTCAACAATGACCCCAAACCAAATTTTCCATCAATGCTTGGGAATTTGGCAGCTGTGAGAATGGATCAGTTGCCGCAGAGCGATGGCTTTGTTAAGATTTCTTTCCGAAAAACGGAAGATCCGACAGTAAGCTTTGTCACATTTAAAAGGTTTTTGATTGCAGATGAAACATTTTAGGAAGTGTTTGGTGAAACATCTCTAGATCGCGAATACTATTACTAGAACGGATGTGGGACTGACGAAGAAAACACCAAGATGCATTGGGTAGTGTACTAATAGCATTTCGTTTTTACAAAACTCAAAGTGAAGACGAAACGTAGTAAATTAATAAAAGCTGCCTGTCAATTGTCGAATTCAAGTTGTGTGTGCAAGATTCTTTGGTACATAACACAGTTCGAAGACGATCCGCAGGACCGATCAACCCTCCCCCTGTAAAACATACGACTGACTTAACCAGCTTTAATTTCTCCAGTATGTTTTGAGTCTTGGTCACTTAACTGTCAATAATGAATTCATTTTTCTGGAACAAATCTAAATGACTCTTGCTTTTTGCTGATAAGCAATTGTCTGGAGTTGAAACTCAGGCTACAAGCTACATGCCAAAGTGGTTTGACTATTGGGGAACAGCGAGGTACAAAGTACCGGGTTATCATGTATATAATCCAGCTTAATACATATTCGTGCCTGTAATAACTAAGTCGTGATGAGGGATTCTTAAGGGAAGTGACATGGCTCGCATTTAGTCGCGTTTCTTAAGTGATACTGTGTTTCATAATTCATTTGAATAATGCCAGAAACTCAACGAATACTCATTAAATAATTTGAATATATCAACAAAGTTCAAATGGTAAATTGGCCACCGTTACGGTTATCAAAGCTGACGTTTCGAGCGTTAGCCGTTCGTCGGAGCGAATAGAGAAATTGTGGGTTGTGTGTGCTTTTAAAGGCAGAAAATGGAGCTACGTGATTGGTGGGAAATGGCAACACGTGCACCTCCGCCAATGTAATCTATTGCATAACTTGCACTCATTGAAAAAAGATTTACATCGGCGAAACAGGCAGAAGACTAGGTGACCGATTCCGAGAACACCTTCGCGACGTGGAGAGGAATGACAAGGATACATCGAAACCAGTCGCTAGACATTTTAATTTACCCAATCATTCTAAGGACATATGGCAATCTGCGGTCTTTCCTTACACTTAGGTAGCACGGAAAGCCGCAAAACATTTGAACAAAGGCTCATCTTTCAAACCAGCAGTCTAAATCCCACAGGTATCAACGAACGCTTTTCATTCCACTAATTTATTCGTGTTTTTCTCGTTGCCATGTTCCCACCAATCACGTAGCTCCATTTTCTGACTTTTAAAGCACACAACCCACAATTCCTCTATTCGCTCCGACGAAGGGCTAACGCTCGAAACGTCAGCTTTTATAACCGTAACGGTGGCCAATTTACCATTTCAACTTTGTTGATATTGTTGTAGAGCAAATTCAAGGATTGATATTTCGAGTATTTTTAGGTTTACCTTTTGTTTTGACGAGTCTCGCCTTTTTGCGTCTACGTTGTGATCAGTTGGTAGATCTATAGTTTTGATCATTTATTTTTGGTGTGTGTTTGAACTTGGCTCAGTTCTTACCGTGCTAGACATTTTAATCGCTTGTTATGGTTGAGGATAACTAGTTTGCTAGGTGGTCATGTTTGGGTTGGTAAAACTGACCTTGAGTTTTACCCACACCGAATATCCTGTTTTGGAAATTCCTACGGTCAGCTAACCCAAACGTGTCTGTGATTTTTACATTAAATGAGAGGGTACTCCTCGCTGAAGTTAGAAGAGAAATAGCTGTGGTAGTAGAAGGTAGTAGCAACAATAGAAGAGGAGAGAATAAAATGTTGGTACCTTTCGTTAATTAGTCCAAGCGAGTGGTAAAAGCCCACAACAATATATTCAAATTATTTCGTTACCCCCACTGACGCAGCGCCAAACAGTTTCTTTAGAAACTATCAGCCCGACTGAGTCATTAAGTCCCATATGTTTCACGTGTACGGTTATTCGAATAAAAAAAACTCGTGATTTAGTAACTGAAATAGAAAGAAAACGAAAAGAAGGCCTTGGAATAGAAAAATATAGAATATTTCATCAACTCACAAAGGCGTTGAAAGTTGCATTTGCTGCTTCACAAACTGTATATTTTTCGCTCCTTTCATACACGTTTCTCAAACGAGGAAAAATTAAATTTTTATCGATCGGAAATATTGAAACGTTATCTTGATTTCATATTAAGCCAGTAATTACGACTTTGTAACATGTTTTCTGATAATGCAATAAACAATTCTTCGTGCATTTTGGAAACTTAATCGACCGGTACATATTATCCTAAAGCGATCTGATGACATAAATTATCTAATAACGAGCTTCTAAGCAATAAAAGAAAACAATGGCAATCTAATGTTATCTCGGATTTTTGTCTAAAAAAGAAATCAAACCAAGATTCAGTTGAAGCGTCTCTCATCTCTGCCACTAGATGAAGAAAATAGATTCCACTAGATGAAGAAAATAAAAAATTACGATAAAAACAATAGACAACGCAAAACTTTTCTTTAAATGACAGAAGTTTCCTCCAGACTTCAGTTGTCTATAGTCCATTGTTTATGTTTAATTTTGTTTTTGTTCTTTTTTAAAGGAAATCAGGACCATCTGTAGCCACCTTCTGCACAAGCCTGTTTCAGGTTTATTTTGGTTCGTAAAAAACCCTGTCTATTTGTTTTATTGCTAACTCAGTTTAGTCGTAAAATGTGACACTTGAATTACCCTAAAAAAACTTTCCAACTTTGTTAAAACGGCGGTTTCAGATCTTTTTCCTTTGAGTTTCAAAATATAATTTATACGAATGCTAATATTGTGTCCTTCTGATAAAAGAATAAATGATATCAATCAACGCACTTCATTCAGGGCATTCAAACTGTTATTAGCAGACCAAATCAAAAAAGGCGACCTGATCTTATCAAGGCAAAGAACTCTATAACTAACTACAGTTGAATCATAACAGCAAACAGGAGAAATCACTCTTCAAGACCCTTAGCCCTCTCAAAGGCTGAGATTGCAGACGGTTTCCAGCGACTGAAGCAGGAAAGAAACGCTACACTCTAATTCAAGACGGGTAAAAGCTTCTAGAATATAAGTAATAGACATAATTGACCTCGTCTGTGATTTTGGGAGCCATCTTGTGATATTTTTCAGAAACAAAACCTTTTTCCAAGGAAATTATGCCTAGGTGGATGACAAGGAAAATTCAAAATTTAACTCAGCAAATTTTAGAGAAGATATGATTTTCATATCTTGCTGGAAAAATGTCACGGTTTTGTTGATCACTATTTATTTGTGTACATTCAGGTCAGTTAACAACTGAGTTCTCCCCTTTATTTTTCTGAATCCTCACCGATGAGTCAAAACGGTTGTTTTAAAAAATCCTAACAACTTCTCCTTTAAAGGGTTTACTACATAACTTAACTTACTTGAATATCGGATTACTCTTAGTGAAGACTGTGTCTGAAAATTCTCATTTTTTATCACCCGTTATTTTTTTATTTCCGGAACTATTTTTATTTGGCTCTGCCATTCCATTTGCCACAAATCGCTGATGAATAACAACGAACAATCTAAAAAAGGATGAAAGGAAAAAACATCTTTTATTAGTTCCTACTTAACAATGCGTAATCTTTACGTGTATCCCACAGTAGAAATTACAAAGCTATTAGAGGTCGGATTCATCTAAGCAACCGTGATTTTGGAGGCGTAAAATGAGTTTATTTGATGGTTTGTGCCTGAAATAGAAACTTCTGGGATCGCTTGTAACATCTCTTTGTGTGGGTACGAGAGATCACGTAGGAAATGTGATTCAATGTTGATCTCAAGGAATGACTTTCTTTTTTTCATTATTCAAAAGAGCGATTGTTCTGTTTCAATTAAGACTGACTTCATCCATAATGTAACATTCATCCGATAGTTTTTACTCTAAACTCTTTTAAAAGATTGCATTTATCTCATCACTACGAATACAACATCTTTCTTTTGTCCAAAATGGAAGGAAATTAAAGAGACCATTGCGATCTATTAGTCCAAGTTCTTTCTTTGAGTTGTTATCATTTTCCGATTGTTTAAAGTCGAAACGAAATAATATATTTCCCACTGGAAGCCGGTAGAAACGCAAATTCTTCATTATTGAGTGGCCGACAGTTTCCTGGATTTAACTATAATCTGCAAATAATAAGTATTTCAGCAAACTGTGAAGAATGTCCAAATATGGTTACTTGGTAGTTGATGTTGGGGAAAATTTTCGATCGTTGGGCAGAGAAACTTTATGTAAAATGTGCTATAGTGTCGATAAAAAAAACTCGTAGATAGATACGGTTTTATCAATGGCACGTCATTAGCTGACTGAATATTTCAACAGCCATCCTATTTAATCTTGTTAAGTGCCCTCTTAGCTTAGCCCAGGGATGACGCTCATTCAGAAGGCGCTATTTTGTTCAATTTCATGGAATAATTTTTACATGACGATAATGATATACACTGCCCGTACAACGATGATTTTTTTAACCCCAAAAGCATTTTGTAATAGAGCAGTAGACAAAATTTTGCGAGCATGATACATCTATTTCTATTAGGTAAAAGGACAAAAACAGGAAGAGTTAAATTAAGCTTAAAAAAGTGATTATCGAATAGAAATACGAAACCATGAAATTTGATTTTTGACAAACCCGTGCCACAAATATAGAAGACTCAGTCCAATGTAGGGGAATAAAATAGACTCGAGGTCTTTTTAGCACCATTCCGCTTGCGCTCGGCTTAATAGTAAGCCGATTTTTATGGTGCCTGGTTCATCATAACAAAAGCGTAAGTAAAAATTATGATACGGAAAGATTTGGATCAGTCCACGCAGAGTGGGGAAAATAAGGAAGGAAGGAATGATATATATAATGTGTTCTTGGTAATTATTTCCTTTTATTACAGTGAAGAAATCAGGGTATAGGAAATACAGAATTAAGAAGTTTTATTTTTCATTTAACTCTTAAAACTTCATGGACTTGCTGTGAAAATGTGGTTACAGATAGATTCCTTTGCCTAGTTAGTTTTGCCAAATTAGTTTTTACACGAGAGACTGAGAAACGAAATGCACCTCATCTGCTCCAAGTTTAGTTTGACGCGAGCTCTAATCTATGTTTTAAGAAAATAGAAGTGTCAAGTTCTTTCTGTTTATCGTTTTAATTTCCCTTTCGGCATCATAAAGACTGTTCAACCCTTAATCAAAACATATATTTTAAAATTCAAGAGATTTCCTGTACAAAGCCAACAAAGTAGTAACCTTATCTCATTTATCTTTCGGTAAGACGAAACATGATCTGGTCCATATATAGATCTGATCGAGACAAGGATTCTTAGAAAGGACATTCTCTGAAGAAAGGCTTTTGAGGACATGCAATTGTAACCGTGGCTCGGAGTAGATCTTTCTTGTTTAAAAGGCAACTTAGCAACTAGATTGTTAAGGTAGGCCATTTGCTATACGTCAGTGACACTTCTTTCAAAACTATATATGTAACACCCAAGTACACGCTTCCATTCCTTTCAGAAAAAAAGAGCTACACTTTGTTTGTCATAATTTTCGCTAGTATGTATTTCCTTATATACGTATCCTGAAATGTAAGATCCAGCCAGCCTTTATTCGTTTCCTTTTTTTTTTTTTTTTCCTTGTCTACTCTATTCATAGAGTCGCCTTATTCAGCTTAAAAATTTGACAACTTTACATCTTCAACACATTGGTAGAAATGTTTTGTACAGCACAACAAAACTTCAAGAAATGCGGTTCACCATTAGTGATTAATGCTTGCAAAGCAGGATGGGATGTAACCAGCCTAGTCTCCTTGCTGTTCATTGATACTAAGAGACACATGACTACATCACATTGACTTCAATGTAAACTAAAAAGGTGCGAGGGTTTTCGCGCTGTGCAGGCCTACAAATGGCGATGGTATTTTAAATGTCAGTGTCAGACAGGATGATTGCCTGTTAAACCAAACTGTTTAAATGCATATTTAAACCTTGTTTGATAATGGTAGTCATCATTGTGAAAGCAAATCAAACCACAGTAATAAATGTCTTCCCTTGATCTGTTAGCATGGCTCTGCTGCTTATCCTACTACAAGTATCACTGATGTGGCCACAAAGTGCGTATTCTGGAGAGCAGAAAAAAGGCAACGATGCACTAAATCCGCAGTCTAGCTTGGAAATCGAGGGATTTAGAAAAAGGATAACTTTGTCTGATGCAGCCCTTCCACCGTCCGTCTCTAGGACGAATTCCTGGAAAGGAAAACGAGAAGCAATGTCTGATGCAGCCCTCTCACCGTCCATCTTTAAAAAGCCAGGGTTTGGGAAAAGAGAACTAGCTCAGTCTGATTACGCTCCGCTTCCAGTCTATGATCTTCCACCGTCCGTCTCTAGGACGAATTCCTGGAAGGGAAAACGAGAAGCAATGTCTGATGTAGCCCTTCCACCGTCCATCTTTAAAAAACCAGGGTTTGGGAAAAGAGAACTAGCTCAGTCTGATTACGCTCCGCTTCCAGTCTACGATCGTCTGTAGACTTTATTATCCCTATGATGTACACCAGAAGATAATTTAGATTAAGATAGACCCTTGCAGTCACCAGATATAGATAGAAACTTTAAAATGCTTGTGTAAGACTTGATTCTCTTTTAGCACAGTAATGTAATCTGCTTCTGTGGAGATGTGAGATAAAAAGTTTGAAATACTCTGGACCTTGCTCTGTCTTGTTTCTCAGAAACATTTACATGTCTGGTATTTATTTCTTAGTATGCAAGATAAATCTGAAAGGCTTCCTTCTCAGTGTTTAAATGTAGTCAGAGAGAAAGAAACCGAGGTACCGGAAACGAACAGCGAGATCAACTCGTAAAATGTGCATTTTCTTTCTGAGTTGGATGGTTTGAAGAAATGTCACCAGGAAACTATTTGAGATTTTCGAGAACATGCTAAAATAGTTTTCTTTACTATAAGTGGTGAAAAGCAGCGATTACGAAAAATGAATGATTGCGACATACTCATTGAGGTATTTTTCATCGGCACTGGACAATCAAGGTCACGGCTTAAAGAAGTGACGCTCCTTGTTGAACCACATTCGAACATTGAAAGGCTGGAAAAATCGTACTGGAAAAATCGTACTGCATGTTATCAATTCCAGCAACCGTTAACTGATCTTTTTTCATTTTCAAGTTCACTTACACAATGGTCTCTTCGTCTCTTCCTTTTTCCTAAGACTCAAATGGTCCTGATTCTTGAATTGCCGTGCTCAAACAAGGCCTTTCACTAATCTGCAATGTTTTTTTATGTGGGTTGTTACTCAGATGCGATCATTTGCATGTTAACCCTATCTGCTGGGAACAACGCTATCCATAAATGACACTGGTAAAACAGATAGGAACGAAAAAGAAGTAACAAACTCATAAAAATAGATTTTTTTTTCTTTTCTTTGGAATCTTTGTTTAACTATTTTATTTTATTGGCACTTTGATCAGGTAGCATTCGTTTAATTTATTTTAACATAAAATGCCGGCAACTCCAAAGAAGAATATCACGATATTCAGCTTATTTTTTTTTCTGATGTCCTGTGCGCAGCTTGTTTGATAGTTTGATTATTATTGTGAACTCCGTCGTAACTTTTCAGGAAAGAAATCTTCCCCTGGCTGTGTAGCTCTCGTCTTCCATGGACTTCTTGGACTCTGGGCAGTGATTTCTCGTAACTGAACAAATTTCATCAAGGCGAACACTATAATCACTCTGTTGGACAGATTGAACAAAGGAAAATGAGCATCCTTTTTAATTGATGATATTCTAATAATTAAAGGATTTCTATGGCACCATATTCATGAGTTCATGACGCTTCAAAATGGAAATTCAAACGGAATAATAAGAAAACTAAATTTAAAATAATTTTTACCGAAACTTTTTACACAGTATACATGATTCCGGGGATAGTGTTTCAGTTGAAGTGCTCGCGAAATTAGTAAATCTTTTGACTTATTAGCTCCAAAGTGTTGGAACAATTTTTAGAAACGTTTGCAAATGTAACATCAGCGTCTTCTAGAGCCATAGGCAACTTTCCCAGTTTTCGCTAAAATCTCCAGTCAAGATTGGTTTGCAATTATTTTTGGCATTTTGCGATCTGGCTTTTAAAGGTATGGAAGTCCCTTATAGTACATGATGTTTTTGGCATAGACATTAACAGCTTCTTCGCTTTTGTGGAATCTCGCTCTCACTTCGTCGTCGATCTGAACACATCATAGAGTGGGAGGGGTACGTCACCACCTCGCTAAAAGGTTTACCTACTATCTTCTTTTTTTGTGATTAAAATCAAAAGAGAAACTTTGTTCTCCCACTACTGTAATTATCTTCATCACAGATTCCTATCACATCTCCGTGATGAACAGTAGGTCGATATTTTACGTATCCTCGTTTTTCCAGGACTATATATAGGAACACAAGGCGTGCACAGCAATTTTTCATCGTGTCACGAGTTCTAGAGATAATTCTTAATTTTGGGCCAAAACATCAACTTGTCACAAACTCTACCAGACAAAATATAGGAATGTAAAGTAAAAACTGAATAGAGGGGCCAACTTCCTGAATCGAGCCTAATCAAAAATGCATTAGCTTCAGGATACATTTTCTAAGTAGGAAACAAAATCATATATATCACTGTCCAATTTACACTTATTGAAACAGCCTGGAGTGTTTTATATTTACTTAGTTTGTTAAATAATAGAAACTTTTTCCAAAGTCCTGATCTGATGTTATGTCTAGTTTTTCTCGCGTAAAAGAATTAATAAGTTTTTAAGAAAGATGGCGCTATTATCATCAGTAATACAAGATTGTGTAGGAGTTTTAATCCACCGTAGCAAGAATTTCGCTGGCTTTACTGAAGACTATGGATAGACTAAGGAAAATACGCTATGTGAAGTTTTGGGATTTGTTTCTTAAACTTTAGTTTGACCAAGCAAATGCGTTAGATTCTATAACATACCTGCATTCCTATTTTCGATCTTTTACCGTTATAGCCTCCTGCGCCAGCCGTAAACGCTTCACACTGACTTGTAAGGATAGTCACAAGAAAAAGAATTGTAAACAGAAACCTCTTGGAACACATGGTACAAGCGAAGAGGAAGGATGTAGTAACACTTATGTTGTAAGGTGCGAACAGTCCTATTGCGATTTAAGTCTCTAACAAGGTTGTAGTCGTCTTTAAATACAAATTTCTGTACTCAACTGCGCTCATTTCCGCTTGATGTTGTCGTTACGGTTCCATTAAGTCTGCTATCTTCAGCTTTCTAATTATCAAATTTGAATAGATATGATTGTAAAACAATACTTTGCGAGACAAATTAAGAATTTTGGAGATGAGGCCAACGGAGGTAAATGAGTCAAAAAAAGGTCGCAAGGCATTCCACAAACATAGCTTAATTTCATAAAGAAGAACTGGCACAAAAATACCCTGGTGTAGATTTACCAACAACGTTTGTCTTCGCCAACAATGATGAGCCTGGCTGTCTGGAAAAAAAATTTGGGGAAATAGAAAAATATCAATAAGCAACAGGGAACTTTTACCACATTCTACACCAATATTTGATGCGGGGGGAAAGATTAGAGTCTAGCATATCGATCCGCATTAGATTATCCGGCATCCCACTAAGATCATGACTTCACCCCTAAATAAATTCCTCGTGACGATATGAATGTAAAACTTGTTTGAGCTTATATATTCGTATGAAAATCATGAAATACGTTAGACTCTAGATTGGGTACAACTTTGGTAGCTGGTGGAGCCAAGTGACACCCTCTGTAAACGGAAAAGCGAGTCCATTTGAAGGAGAGAGATATATATTGAGCTGCAAGAAACTTCTGCATACGATATAAGATTTTCCCCCATGCACAATATAAATAATTTGCTGTTTTTTTTTTTATTTGATTACAAAAAAAAAGGAATGAAATAATCTTCCTTACTTTTCCTTGTTTCGGCATACTTTTTCATTTAGAGCTGACAAAGCTCGGCGCGGTGGGACGCGACTTTCGTAAAAGCGACGCTTGTTCTGTCTTTGTTTGATTTTTATTTTGAAAACGGTGACTGACCGAAGAAAATGGGACTTCGTAATGTTTATTAACACAGGTAATGCAGGTTGGTCTAAATTTCCTTTTATTTTTGTTTTTCTATTTAATTTACCTCCACAAATGATAAAAACATTGATAATTGGATTTCTTCAAAAATGTAATTATCATGCGGGCTTTAAACGCGATAAAATACGTGAGATTATTTCACGTCAAATATCAACTACTGGATTAACTAAGTACATCATATCCTAAACTTTTAATGCCATTTTTTGTCTGAAAAAAATAACATTAAAGAGACTACCTTATTTTACATCATTAAATTTGGACTTTGGTTGTTAATCTAAAAAGCTGATTTTTCATTATACAAACTTTGACAAAACATCAAATAAAAACATCAGTCAAATTCTTTAAAACGTAATTGTTGGCAGCAAAATTGCCATAAATATTTAAAAAGCTTTTGCTCAAAGTACAAACTGAAAGTTCAAATTCTAGTCTTTGATCCAGGATCTTATTTTCAGAATAGAATAATGAATAATGAAACATCGAGAATTCTCCATAGGTAAACAAAGTGAGTTGAGTACAAATTGCGGTTGACCGACTATCGAGGCTTTATCTGTTCGTTTTAGTAATTGCAATGTAATGATCACATAATTTAAAAGTGTTCTAGGCTACCCGCAGGTGCTCAATGGCAGAATTCAATTCAGAAGTTTTCGTTGAAAATTTTCAGATGTGGGAGAGACAGTCTTTGTTTGCTGTAGTTAGCCAGGGTTGAATTTCCTGAAAACACCGTAGCCGGTGTGTTTGATGATGGATACACGTCCCACAGAGCTAGTATGTTTCCAATAATGGAGTTTCCTTATTTTTTTTACGCTTGCAAAGTAAATCAGTTGAAAGCTACATAATTGACTAACTTTGACAACGAAAAATGGAGAAGTCGATCATTCGACGAAAACGTGCAATAACAAAATCAGAAAGGAATTGAGAAAAAACCCAAAAGAATCTTGACATATTGCAATTGGTTTCTGATACAGCCGGTACAGTTCCCTAAATTTACTCCATATATACTATTAAAGAAGTGCAAGTTGTGGTTGATGCACGACGCTTTCCTGAGGTACTTATTACTGATTAACGAACACTATATGAACTAGGAAAACCCTATGAACTGCATCCAGATTTGCGTTCGACAAAAAGGGCTTTATCCGGAAGAAATATGGAATTTACTTTCGCTTGGTCTTCAGAAGTCGACAAACACAACTGAAAAATATACAAAACGTCGCATCGTATGTGAGAGACAACAAGAGGCGTCTCCTTCTTGTTGAAAATAGCTTACAGCTTTCAAAAATAAATTGGTGTTCATCAATGACCTCAGTTCTCGTTAATTATGAAACGAAAATTAGTACAAGATCAAGGTGAAGACGATATGGGACCACGCGGTGACTATAATCATGTCTTCCATAGATATCATACTGATATCTATGGCATAGTTGTACCGGAGGGCTTATCCTGTCGGTCGAATTTTCTGCATTTGCCGACGTCTTCCAGAGGCTCATTCCCAGTACCTCTCTAGTATCCGCCCCTATCTGCATATCTGCATGATGAAGAGAAACCCTATGGAGAACAATGCACAGACAATGAAAAACTGCTGTTCAGTTAAATAAAACTAAGAGAAAGCAAAACCATCAATCGCAGTGGTCCTGCGAAGTACAGTCTAAATAACTAAGTTTGTGGAGTGAGTTATAGACCCATCATATTTCCTTTTTAAATTCAGGCCTGCACTCTTAACCGTTAGTTAGAAGATATTAAAATCCTGATCTTGCTGTCTGGTTAAAAAAGAAGACGTTGGCGAGATATCTGTTAGATTACTCCATGAGTCTGAAGGGTTAGGTAACGGTATATCAAGTCACACAAAACGGCCTCAAATGACTGACGCACGTGGAAAACAAAAACGGAGTAATTTGAAATTCAGTTGTTAGTTGCTTTAAAGACATTATTTTAAGAACAGATTTCCAAACTCTCCTTTGTCGTGAAGGTCGGCAAAAAAAGTTTGGCGCAAATACAGCTTATTTTATAATTTGCTCTTAGCAGATCGTACGATGTAGAACACAGTCCAAATAGGTAATGTTTGCATTTTAATGAGATACTTATTAAGTCTTTGTGCACGATGATGGGAATTATGACGGTCTATTCTGAGGTTGGCACTGCAATGACCAGTCAGGGCGGGAACGTAAGCATAAATTAAAAACGGGAGTGAATTCACGAGAAGAAAAGAGGCTGAAAGCTGAATGTTGAGTTTCGCTTTTGCTATTTTGACTACTTCCTCCTGTGTACCTCATTATAAAACAACAAAATTCTTTGAAAACCCACTCGATTGGAAACTCAGACAAAATATAACTAGGCTAACTCTTTGTAAAAGGATCGATATTCCATCAAATTAGAAACTGTACATCTGCGGTTATTTTATGGATCAAATTTAGTCCACTTCCCCTCAAGCAGTTATGCCGCAGATGCCAAATTAACTTGAGGAAAGTAGTTCTATCAATAGAATTGATGCATGAATAAAATCGATGAAATGAGCGTTTTTCGGAAGAAAGTTCTAAGAAGTTTAATAATAGAATATGTTTAATTCAGGATTATATTTTTTAAAATCTGTTTCTTCACCTTTTCCTTAACTCACAAGCCCCAAACTTACCCGGCTCGATGCTTGTTTGTAGTAACTAGTATTCCAGTAGTATATTGTAATAAACTGCTCTGTACCCAGGCGGCCGTTGGGAAACTAATAAAAACGCAGGAAGGACAAAGGTTGCACAACATAATCATTTTCTATTGACACAATTCAAAGAAATCAAACAACGCCGCATCCGTTTATTGTAATTTTTCAATTGACTTTTACTTATAAGATTCTTGCATTTCTTATAGTTTCCTGAAACTCCTTAAAACCAATGATTCGTTATATATCATTATGTTCGTAAGGTGATATAAAATTATTGCAATGGTAGCTAAAAATTCTTCTGCATGGTAATTGAATGTATTTTGAAAAACTCTCGTGAATTGTAGGCTTGGATAAATTCTGAAGTTCGACAGCAAGCTTAAAATCTATGAACTTTAGTGCTAAGAAATTGATAAAATGGGTAACTGAGTAATTTGTTAAAATAATCAACCGACGTAAGATAAATTTAAAGATCTCGGTGTTCTAATAACTAAGGACCTCTCTTGGAGTCAACCACATTGGTATAACTGTAAACAAAGTGAATAAAGTCCTAGGTTCTATTAAACGCTCGATAGGCACCGCTAATGCAAATATTTTTTCTGTGCTCTACAAATCTCTTGTACAGCCAATTTTGGAATACGTGGTACCTGTCTGGTGTCCTTACCTCGTCAAGGACATCCATGCTCTTGAGAATGTACATCGAAGAGCTTCAAGACTTGCTTTAAATCAACGCAAAGGAGACATGTACTACGAAGACCGATGCAAAGTGCTAAAATGGCCTACTCTTTCCGACCGTAGAACTTGTCTATCTTTATTTGAGTGTTATACAATTGTTTTTGGTTTTTACCAAATTGGAGACTTTTTTGATTTCGTTACAACTAGATGTACGAGAGCAAATCATCAGTACAAACTTTACGTCAAACCAGCAAGACTTAATTGTTATAAACATTCGTTTTTCATTAGGATTGTTAAATTATGGAATGAATTACCAAGAAACACAGTGGAAGCTGATAATCTTCAGCATTTTAAATCTCAACTTAAATTGTACTTAAATATTTAATTATAACTAAGTATTTTATTTTCATTTAGACTTATTTTTTAGGGAGTTTTCACATAGGGATAACCTCTTAACTTCCTTTTCTGGAAGCATATTTTCCCTTTCCTCTTAGTGTATACGTAGTCTGCTTCCGGAATAAATAAAGTATGTTTATGTTTATGTTTAACCGAGACTTTGTTCATTACAGTTACCTAGAGCCAAATATCAAGACACGCTTAATATTACAGTACTATTACATAGGTATTACGTGTTAGCATACGCAGCTTCTCGAAAATGTGTTTTGTTTTGTTACTCAGCCTTTATTATTAAAATTATTATTGGAAAGTCAGAAAAATTTGGGTGATTTTTAAAAATTTCCTAATGGGAGATTTCGTTCTCACCATGACCATTTGGCCTCTGACTATCTACCAGCATTGATTCCCAAATAAGGGAAGAATTATTTAAGCGAGTTTAGTGTCTAAAAGTTCCCGGATAACAACACTAGGCGCGCGATGTAAAGTGGGTCATTGATATTTCCTTTACTCTAGAGCATTTTAATGTTCATCCACCATTGTGTGTCTTGATTGTCACTGCAAGGCCAAATACATTTTTAGCGTTACTAATCCGTACAATTCTATATCATAGTTCAAACTTTCTGTGAATATGATATCGTTATAAATCTTGATGTTCATATATACTGTAAAGTTTCAGCGTTTTTAGTGGTATTTTAATTTCGCGGTTTCCTTTGTTTCATTGTTCTAATTTTTCCATAAATAAAGACGTGAAAATGAGACCCAAAAGCATTATTTATTGTTATAATAGTGTGCCAAGGCTTTGAAAGACGTGTGAAAGAGTTGAGAGTAGTGATGCCATTGCGTGATTCTCACTTTCGCAGGCGCTGCTCATCATCAGTTCATATGTCTTCCCTTCCGTATCGTGGTTAAAAAAAGGCACCTTTGCCGTCACTAAGTGTCCCGGGTTTACCCGATCCAAACAACGTTGATGATGTGGTGCAGTGCAACGTTCCAGCAGAGGCTATCGCCAGTGTCAACGAGGAGATTGCTGTTCTTAGCCGGAAAAGAATACGTGGAAATTACGGGAATTACGATGAAGTCAACAGAGCTAAAATCGCCAAGTACGCGATCTCCAATGGCGAGAGTCACTGGTCCGACGAATAATCCACGATGCGATATATCGACAAAGTTATCATCCCGCACGTCATCGAAACCAGGGCAAGGCTACAACTTCCAGTCACCCAGCAAGCAGTCGCCATTATGATTCTCGGAAGACCATAACATCTCCGTCGTCTTTGTACCCGCTTGCTGTACTGATCGTCTTCAGCCCTTGGATTTATCTGGTAACAAGATCTTTAAAGATGAAATGAAGCGGGAATATCAACACTGGTACGGCGATCGTGTGTACTCCGCAATGAATGAAGGCGCTGAAGACCCAACACTGGACATCCGTCTTGCCGAACTCAAACCACTGCATACTAAATGGATGGTTACCGCTGATCAAGAGTTATCCAGGCGACCTGAGCTACTCATCGATGGTATTTTGGACTGTTTTAATTAAGTAAGAATTCTTTGAAAGACATCGTGATAGTGCGTTGTTGATCGACCGCCATAAACCACATGTCTGCCGACATTTAATTTTCTATTTACGTACATTCGTTGTCCTGAACTCTCATATTTTCGTACAGTGCTTTTTCTCCATCTGCTTGACACCTTTATTACAATTTTAAATTGTGGACTCGTGATAGTTATTTATTGCATTCGTAATGGTATTTACATTTATTACAATATGCAGTATCATCTTTCAATGTAAATAATATTTTTTAGGTTTGATTTGTGCAAAAAATGTTGTCTTGTAGTAAATAATTCTGCGTTTATTGGATTTGGGTGTCACACAGTATAAATTCAAGATGGCGGCCGGCCAACTCCGACCTCGCGGTGTTTAAATTTCGCGCAAAGTCCCATTGCGCGAAAATAGCGAAAATTAAACACTGCTAACAATTAACCACTTTACAGTACTTGAATTTTCATGTTATGATTTCTAAAACTTTAATGAGTAGCTATACTATATCTTGTCTAAAAGTTGGCAAAAGGACCAGGAATTCCAAATCTGAAGTAATTGCAATGCGAGATACTAATTTTTATGTAAAAATTATTCTGCTCAAAGAGTTAAACCTTTCCTCAGGGTGAGGAAAACAAATTATCAATAGATATGAAATTGATAAAGGAGGTGATCGATAATTGCCCCAAAAGCGTTGAGGTAGCTGGTTTTCTACTTTCAAATAAAAAGTTTCAACACTGTGATTAAGAACACAAGTAAGTTTATCACACTGAATCATCATATTTGAATTTGATTCATCGCTTTATTTAATTCTATCATCAATTTCTTTATTCTATGCAAACAAGTAGTATTTTAATGCTAAGAGGTTTGAAACAAGATTCATTTGAAGCTTTTTTTCCTCTACACGGCAGTAAACATTTAGTTCTGTCAATAGTTACAAGTAAGAAATCAGCGTGTTTGCAAGTCGAGCGTTGATTAGTTTCCAGTACAATTACACTAATGCTCCCCATTTTCTTCCCGCTTTGTAGCTTGTGGGCAGACAGTCTCAGCCATGGAGCACAAATGCTGAAGTCGATTTGCGGTCTAGAAATGAAATAGAAAAGAGAGCTGACGAAATGAAATTAATTAACCATAATTTGGCGTTGAGTGTCTGAAAGGTACCGGATACGAAATAGCGTATAGCACTTGAGTTTGAAATAGCCTAACAATAAAACGTGTTCCTCGAGTACTTCTTCAGTCTGTGAATCTATGCAATGATTTAGTTGGGTAACTAGTAACTGGTAACTAGTAACTAGTAAACCAGACAACCACTGAAACTATGAACATTTTCATACATTGCAGTCTCTATTCCCTTCGAGAGGTTTTCTTTGTACACAACCGAAATCCCTCGAGCGAATCATATGTACAGGTCTATTTGCCCTTTAAAAGTCATACAATGTTTACTGGATGTAAAAAATAAACCAATGGAATTAAACGTTTTCATGTATTTCTCGAGTGAAGAAAAAAAAAGTCTTAAAACTCGTTTTCAAAAATTTAACCCGGTCTAAGCTTATTTTAATTGCCTAAAAAATAATCTATTTTAACATATTGACAGTAAATAAGAGCGTGGTACAATGTATAAGCTATTAGTGACTATAAATTCGTGGCGTTTATGGCAAACAGTATCGATAAAAATGAACTCTGTTTCCAATCACTGTTACTTGCAAATACTTTCGTTTTAATGTTCAAGAGGTTCAACGCAAGCGGGAAGAATTTCAACTTTTCCTATTTACCGGCCTTTTTTCTTAGCCACTTCACTACAATAACAACTTTGCCAAAAATCTTGAGTTCATGGCGTTTATGCGTTTATGAAAAAAAAATTCTAGCTCATATCGTGCTACAACATTTTTCGTCCTTTTTGGGTCAAAAAAACTACCAAGAACATAAATCGTCCATGTAATGAAACTTTGCCGGGGTGATGAGATTTGACTAGGCTAAAAATTGACGACAAAGGATATACGTCGAGCCGATCGAGATGTGGTTTAAATTTCTAAATTATTCCTTGAAATTTCTCAATATGTACAGTAATAAACAATAAAAACTGAAAATTGTTCAAATTACAACGCAAACCGCTGCTTTTTGAAGAATTCAGATTATTAGGAATGATTCGGTACCTCTACACAGCTTCCAAACTGTCGTTTTCCGTTTATGCCTCCCATTCCGATATTAAACGCATGGCTTTGATGACAAAACAACGACGAAATCAGGGCAACAACGAGGAACGACATGAGCACTTTGGAATTCATCTTAAACAATATGTTCTTACAGAATACGAAGGAGTAGAGCTCTATGCGAGAGGTTTTAGTTCAAACGAATGTGTAAAGCTTCTAACGAGAGGCATCGGTTTTATAATGAAATTAGACACTCGCCAGCCGGAATTCGCGCCGTGAAAATTGAAAACACCAGATTTTAAAGATAATGAAATCAACCACGTATACACCAACTTACGTTTATACAAAAATGGTCCATTTAATAGGACTTATTCTTAATCTCATCTTTACTTCCTTTTCCACTTCCTCACTCGCAGTCAGAAATTAATCATTTTATTGCTCTAAATTTTATTAGCACTGCGGTATTATCGCACTGGAAACCTTACATCTCAAGGGCAGATCCCTGTCAACATTCCTGTAGCATTAATTTTTCTACGTACAGTTCATTTGTTGGAAGAAGTCGTTATTCAGTTTAGTTTCAACCTATCAACAGCGGTATCAGACGAGTTCATCCCCAAGGGAGCGTTGTGATTTAACCACTGATTTTATCTCCCGAAGAAAGCTAACTGTTCGAAATTGATCTAAATGAAAGTTTATTATCTCTATATTTGTTGCGTCCATCTGCACTACGCCTTCCGTTTGGGGAAATTAAAACGATATTTACACTCCATACGATCTGAGTCAGCCCTAAGTGCTTTGGTGGTTTTTTATGCGCATTGTGGACTTCATTTAGCAAATACTCTTGATCACTCATTTATTTTAATTGTTATAGCAATGGCTCCCTCAATGTATCATTTCATCAGGGCTTGACTCTGCAGAATTTTTCGATTGAACAATGATCACGCTGTTGATATAGTCAATCCCTTTTTTATTAAGAAATTGTTAGAGGGAATACAATGTTTTGAACAATACTTTTTATTGTCAATGCACCCACAACGCATTTTAGCACAAGAAAGAAAATAAAGAAACTGAAATCCGCTAGTCAGTATTGAGTTTTAGAAAATACCACTGTTTCGATTCTGTCCGGGACAGAGAAATCAGAAAGAATGTAACTAAATTTTAGTGTCCATGTCTGCCTCGGCAGATATGATCCCAAAAGCTTTGCGCAATATTTGCCCAAAATCCAAACATTTTCATTTCGAAAAAGATACCACTCGAAAATATATATTTATATATATATTTCATTATGATTTATTTGGCTTCCTGCGGGGAAAATTAAAGGTAGAGAAGTCCGTTTTTCAATCTACACCTTAACATGCTTTAAGGAATAACGGACAGCTTCTGTCTTTGGGTAAAGATGGCTTTTTCTGGTCCTGAATAAATTTTTTCACGAAAGTTATATGATTGAGCTTAAGGATTATAATTATTTAGACATGATGGTACCGAATCCCACTATAAAAACTAAATTATCTGAAAATTGAATAAATCAAGTTGAAATTATCATAGCCTCCGACTTGTCTCGCTGCGAAACTTAAGCAGGGCTAAACGAAAGTAAATTGAAAAAAATCACCGTCAGCTATAGCTTTAAAATATGGTCCAATGTTAGAAATAAAAAAATGACTCCAGGATCTCAATTGCCTTTTTTCCAGTTTCAGCGCTTCCTAAAATGCCCATTAAAGTTACCTTTCTTAACAATGGACATAGTCTTGTACACAAAAACAATTGTACAGACATGTTATCTTAATAATGTACTTGAAATGCACTATAAGTGAGACAAAGCATTACCAATTATTTTCTACCCGCGAGGGACAGTAACTCATGTAGATCAGAGGATAAACACAAAATTTATTACCCCCTTCAACAAGCTTTTGTTTATGTTATTTCAGTGCATACGATTTCCTGAGTTACAAAAAAAAAGACGACAGTTTTTTGCGTAATCAGCATGCGGATTCGCAAAGTAGTAATCGAATATAATGGCTGATATTCAGAGATAACAATAAATGAAACCAAGAGTTTTATGAATTTGGAGGTCTTTTTTTTTTTCTTTTTTTTTTCGACCCCCAAGTTCATGTCTCGAGAAGCCAAAAAAAACTAGTATAGGGATATGGGATTTCTTATGGCATCTTATCACCGTTTAGAACCATATAACTCGTCTGTACTATTCAACATGTGCTTCAAGTTGATGAATGCTTATGTATATGAAGATTTGGAAAGAGGAATTCTAATTTCTTTCCAAATGGAACTTCGACGGTATTACAAACTTTCTCTCCACAAAATTGATCTACAGGGGAATAAAAACCAAAGAAAAACAAAGCAGTTAATAGCCTTGAAACTATGGAAAATATTAATGATATTTTGTAACTACCCGAACAAGTAACCACTAGCGTTCAGACGAGCCCCTTAGTCACTTCTGAGGTTATTTCTTTGGATACTGAGTGGTACTTGCTAGTATTATGAGCGAGGTATCGACTACAATAGTAAAACATCAGCACTGATTTATCCGAATCCCACAACTCTTTTCTTCACTTCCAAAACATTCGGTGAATACCAAGCTTCTTTTTGATAGAATACAGTGGCAACAGTCACAATGGCAAAAGCCACAACAGCAAAATTCTATGCAAAAAAAGGGTTGCACTGCCTCAACATATTCATACTTATAGTTAGATTTAGTTTTAGAAGTTAAGGGAGTCAGAAGTTTTCGTAATCATGCAACGTGAAAATGGTCTCAGTAATACTTGTTACCCAGGCTCCAAAAGGAAATTGTGACGTCAGTGCGTTGTATAGCAAATTTAATTCAAGTTACACATGGTAATCCACCAGAGAAGAATAAGTAAAACAACTTCTGTCTACTCTTCATTTTAAATATCATTTCCAAGCATTTCACACTCTCTACAGGGAAATCTATTTTTTTTTGAAAGCTGTTTTGTTTCTATAGGAATACAATGATTTGTAATAGGGATTTGAGATTTTGTAAAATAATCGTTGCTTTTATACACGTTTTGATATGAGTTTTATCCAGCTGTAATTCCACATTTACAATAACTTCGAAACCGGTAGGACTGCGAACAGATTGCGTTCAGTGTCTTATCGATCGTTCCTAAGTATGATATTCCATTCAGTTTCCACTTCGACAGATCACCTTATACAGTTTTGATCTTCACTGTGGCATCTCGAAATACAATATAGCCACTGCGCTTTGAGCGATACAGAGAATTAAATAAATGATAAACATATGAAAAAAAAACATCACAGAGGAGCAGACAGTATATAAAGCCCCCAAAAATGATGTTGTATGTCGAATTTGTTGTTATCTTTAAAAAATGAAACTAGAGCCGCACGGTATAGTGTTTTGAAAAATAAACAAGAAGCATTTTAAAACGCTAAGTTTCCATCTTGTAGAACAGACGTAACGCGCCAGTCATTGTGATGTCTGTCCCTGATTTTACACTTTTTTTTGTGCTCAGCCTACAGCTGGCCTAATATTCTTTTCATGAATTCATCAGTTTAGTTCCCAACTATCACTAAAAGTTAAGCTTTTTCTTCCAAAAAGTAGGAAGTCGTGAGAACGATAAAAATAATTCTAGCCGTTCTTGTTTCTTTACGTTCGAGCGTAAAAATTATCACTAATTCTTGAAATTGACAGTTATCACATCAGAGAGGTTTCTCTTCGCCACCGGAGATGAAATTTTGGTCACATCGATTCTTGGTTAATATAAAACGTTTCTTATCGTCTTGGACTTTAGAGCACATTTTAATATTACAAGCAATATTCCAAGGTAAGACTGAATCACTACTGCATTTATCGATGGCATCTCTCTATTTGACCGTCCTCTGCCCACTTTTTTCCGTGACATTAAGTACTGAAATTTGGCGGAAACGAGATTTTCATCTGAAACCCAGAATATTGCTGTCTTTTTGGTGAGAAACGGACAGTCAGTTTTGATTGATCACGAAAGCTTTTGTACACTCTGGAAACTACATTTTTCCTCCGCAAGACAGAAAATCAGCAGTTTCAAACAGAAAATCGTTCCACATGAAGAAAACTAGTTGTTGAGGGAATATGATTAAGCCTCACAAACTGCCTAAAATCCCTTTCTGCTACTAAGCTTCAGTATATTATATAATAGGATTATTTGATTTTTCCCTGAAGCCATCCTTAAATTGTCATGTTCAAGTTCAAGATGAATTGGATCAGTTTGATCAAAGCAGAAATAGAAAACCAAATTGAAAAACCTTAGATACTCTCGACTATTCACCAAAGAGAGAAGGGGACATGTACACAAACTCCTCAAATGACTCTCAAAGCGTATTTAGCACAAACGCTTCCTGTTTTTCTTGTTTTTCTACAAGAATAGAAAGGCTCAGTATAAATCATGCATAGATTATCCAAAATGTTTAAATGTTGAGCTGGAGAGGCAGAAATTATTACCAAGTTTTTTGCACAATTGGGCGAAAATGTCGTTAGAGCTTAGCACAAAGAGCTAGCCCGTAAGAGCGTTTTAAAATTAGAAAATGGAAAGGAATCCATTCAGTACAAAAAAAAAAGAAAACGAAAAAAACCGGTAAGACGTTTCCGTGTGCAGTTATGTTCGCCCACTAGATCCAAATCTTTCCCCCTCTTTCAAAAGCACTTTTTTTAACTGTATCCCATCTGCATCTGTACCAATTGGACATGAGGTGTTGTATTGACGTTTCGCTAAGACCATGCAAGGTTTCTAATCAACATTAAAACCTTATCAGGAAGACGAAGTACCTGCAAATGGCAAACCGTTATATGTACTTAATGAAGGTTTAATAGAAACTCATCGAAACTTTTTTCGTCACTTTAACTCGTTCAAAAGACCCTATTCTGAAAAATACGTGGTTGTCAAAAATTTAATAAACTTTTCTTCACGTTTTTTTTTTTGTTTTTGTTTGTAAGCTATACCAAGAGGATTTATTTACCTAAATATGTTTTTCCCAGGAAAACTCGGTTGACTAATAGAAAATTTCGATGACCATGCATGACCGCTATACTTATGTAGATAAAATCAGATTCAATATGAAACGCTGAAATTTGCCGTGCGACCTTAACTTGACCCAGGTTGTCAAGTTTTGATGACGATCTTTCGTTTGATGAAATGAAAATTTAATTCCCAGACTAAAAAAAAAGTCAAGTCGCAATGAAGATACCAATAATGATAGAGATTTTTGTTTGATGATTCTCGAACATAAAGGAAAAATAGTTCTACAAAACTTAACACCAAAAATATATGACCATTGACGTTTGTTTGTAGTCGAAAGGTTTGTCTCATTTCCTATCATTAATTTGTTGGTCGACGAAGAGCTGAAAAACCTAGTGTTACGAGGATCGAATTATTTTTACTGAATCTGTCACGCAATCCCAGACTTTTTTAGAATTATCTATAATCTGTAATATTCCAGAAACTTCTTTCATGTGACTCAGCAGTTTCCAAAAATAGTACAACTTGTAATACGCTATAAATAGTAATAGAACATTCTAGATAACTAAAGTAAATGTATAAAAGCTGGCTTGTGAGAAGTACAAAGGAGATTTGCCCGAGGGCTTACCCTCGTGGCTTGCTGACTGAACTTGTGGAAGCTATGATATGACAAGGCTATAACCTTTCGACCTTGCGATATCCGGAGAGAAGAAAGAGATAAAGAGGATGATAGTCGAGAGAGGAAGGAGATAAAGAATTTAGAGTTCACTATGAAGTCCTCCGGAAGAATTTGTGTACAAGGAAAGAATGCGATAAATCAAGAAAGCCAAGCGCTGTGGTCTTCAGTCGGCGGATGTTGGAATTGGAAGTTGATCAAGACGACGAACACTTACACGGCATGAAGGATTGTAAGCCTGCTTTATGAACTGCTTAACTTAATCTCTAACCTAAGTAGATTAAACAGTGTAAAACTAATTAAATAATAGTTAAAATGGGTAACTGCTTGTTGTTACATTTTTGTTGCGTGCCATATATCGTACTCGGGAGTCTATTTTCATATATGCTTTGTTAGCGGACATTTGTTGGTCATTCGTGCACGTAACACTAGGGAAAAGGTAATTTTTTTAATCTTGCACATGTTTATTAAATTCTCTTAGAATCTATTAGAAACAAAGCCTGTGAACTTGATTTTTCATCTTTAATCCCCTTTGTATGGTTGGTAAGATCGTAGGAACACAAAAGTAATGTGTGTTGGTGCATTATGCCCAAAAAATAGCAAACCTTTTTCTATATCATCCGTCCCTCCGTCCCAGTCCAACACGCTCCATTGTTACGAGGAGGAGCGAGAGAAGAGAGCAGAACCTGACTAAGAATGAATCAACTGCAATCGTGCATACGTGTTTATAAACTCTTTTCCATTAATTTAGTTCCATAGTGTATCTTGTTTTTAAAATTGTGTGATAGGAAATCCTTAGCTATTTCACTCAAACATCTGAAATGGTAATTATGTGCTCAAGTTCAAAATACTCCGCAAGACAGGAACAAAAGGGAATCTGTTTTATTACCAATGGCCTCCAAATGGGGCGCAAAGCCTTAAATTATCCAATAATGCACCTATTTAGTTAACGTTTGGCGCCAGTATATTCGCAATAAGTCTGTGCGTCATAACCGAAGAAAGAAATTTTAATTAGTTTTCACCACCCCAAAGACATTTCCCCTCGTATGAGATTATTAAACGAGGTAGTTTCTGGTGCTCTTACGGAATATGACTAGTGGCAGATGAATGCGTTCATGATATACTCGTAGACTTTCGCTCAACGCGGGCGTTTTCTTAATCTTTTTTTTCCATCTCTAGTCAAATTTCGATCCAACCCTGAAATGCAATTTGCGTAAATTCTGCTCGGTAAATCTCAGTGATTAGCAACAGACCGTGAAAAGTTCATTTGCGACCAAGAAATTTGTTCAGCAAAACTATTTCCATCTTGATTTGGTTTAATCTAGTCTTATAAACATGGGTTTCGAAATGGTACGTTTTTCCAAACTATTCCCTTTGCTTTAATTAAAAAAAAAATAGATAACTTAAGCCATGGTCTTCATAGGTAAACATTTTAAACATAGAGCGCGATTATAACTGACACTCGACAACAATCTAATCACAGAGCTGACTCATTAAGTATTGGTGCTCCAGTCATTATCAGAGCTTAATGATCCAAAAGGATAGCAAGCCCGCACCGACCAGAGGTGAAAGGACGTAAATGTTCCTGAAATATTGCTCTGTAATAGCGTAAATTAGTTGCTAATTTTCTAGTGGGATTTTAAGTAATGGCTTCGTTATTGTTTCCTACATTAATTATCCGTGTGAATATCAAAGGTTGGAAGAAAATACATCCTGCCACGACTATAAATACCACCACATTGTCGGTAATTTTCAGTGCCCGTCATCTACACGGCAGCGTGCTTAGCAGGAGCTTCAAAATGAACTCAAAAATTCTTTCGGCATTTCTTGTTCTTACGGTGGTTCTGAGCATTGTGGTACAAAGTGATGCGTTTGTTCCTCCACCAACTAGAAATAAGAAAAATGGTTTCAGAAGACAGGCTGCCGATATTGCTGGCTGCAAAAAGGTAAGATTCTGTTTTTCTTGCTAAAAAATCCTCTTTTAATTATAACTTGTAATTCCTAATCTCTAATAATTCAAAACGCCCACTGAAATTCATGTTTTTGAGCCCAGAAGGAGCGGGTAGGTTTGCTGAGTTTATTAAAGAAAACAGTAACCTTAATTTACAATCACCTTATCATGATGAGCGATCTCTGCTTCTCTGCTTCGTTTTCTATATCAATTACATAATCAGTTTGATCAAGGGAACGTTATTCCATTGAAGCTAACCATTTGCTGAAAAGCTCAATTTGTTTCTATGTAGTTGCTTTGTTAACCATTGACTAATATATTAATCCATTTATTTGTGACATTTCATGAAAAGCAACAGGCCGTCATCCAGTCATTCTGTGAGCAAGAGCTTCCCTTCCCACGTGAACGTAAACTCGAGGAAGAATTCGACTTCGAGAAGACTGCGGACTATCATCAGTAATTTCTGACGCCGATACCAGATTGAGAGTCAAGTCCTCCAAAATACTGGGTTATAATATCAGAATAATTATATTAAGCACAAAAATAAACTTGTAGTCGATGTTTGCTTTGGGAAGACTTAAAAAGACGATAAATTAAGTAATTTTCGGAGTTGTTATAATTATCCCCGATAAGTTGGCCTTACCCACCAGTGGGGGAGGGGTGGCTCATTCTCACAAACTTTACTTCAGCCATCTGACCAGTGATATTTCATACAGCACAAAATATGCCATTGTTCATTGATTTCTCTCTCTACTCTTCTGCTCTTATTTACTCCAGTTTATAAGATCTCGGTCGCGATCAGACCCTGAACGTTTTCAAAAGCTCAAGGTCAAATTATCTCTGTTGTTGTTGGCATTAAAAGTCAGTTATTGCAATTTAAGACATATGAGAGCTGCGTTTCCAGAGTTTGGTTAATCCAGCCTTTCATTTTACCTGGGGTGACCTGCTTTAGTTTCTTCTAGCGATAAGGTCAGGTTATTAGGAAGAGAAATTATATCATTTAACGCCAAACGCTTAGTAATTATATTAGAGGAAATGTGTGTGTGTGTGTGTGTGTGTGTGTGTGTGTGTGTGTGTGTGTGTGTGTGTGAGAGAGAGAGAGAGAGAGAGAGAGAGAGCGAGAGAGAGAGAAAGAGAGAGAGAGAGAGAGAGAGAGAGAGAGAGAGAGAGAGAGTGGGTGTGTGTGTGTGTGTGTGCGTGTGTGTGTGTGTATGTGTGTGTCAGGCGATAAGGACAATTATAGTGGAGATTATGAGAGTGAAAGTCTAAAAGCAAGGTGCACATTTACTGCATTAGCTTATCTGAGGGTTTGCAGCACTAACCGGTCTAAAACAAGCTTAAAAAAGCAAAGGAATTTAGCTGTAAGGCGTAAAAATTTTAACCGCTGGTTGTAAAAAGATGTTAGCCGTAAAAATATATCTATTAATCGCAAGGGAAAATGATCAACTGTTAGCCGTAAATGCCCAAACTTTTAACCATTAGCCGCAAGAGCCATCACTCCATTGAGACCCTTGCACCCTTGCAATTCATAAGCTCCGTGACGATGTGGCAGCACGCAGGAGCCATTGATTACCCTTTGCAGAAAGAAAGACTCTGAGTGAAGGTTAATAGAATTATTGTCTCTTTTTTTCGTATGCTTTTGACGATATGGCCTTCTGAGAGATGAGGGAAAGCAAAGGCATGTGGAATTGTGCGCTCTATCCTCCAATGTTGAGGTATCCGATGGTTTTTTTAAGCACGCTGGTTACTGGGCCAGTGATTTCCTCCCATTGGCGCGGGCTCCATAAGTAGACAGTGGATTAGTTTCTTCGAACTGCGCGGGTTCATAAATTGACAGCGGATTCACGTCTGAGAAAAAAAATGGCGAAAAAAGAAATTGACCTGGGTGAGACCAAAGGGCAAACTGAGCGCGACGAGAGTTTTTGGAACCGGTTTGTTGTTCTGTTGAAGTCGACAGGCAACCGCAATGGCTAGAAATGGTCCACAACGCAAAAAGGAAGCCAAACTATGGAAAGCGTGGCTTAAATGGTGTTATGGAGGAACGAATGCTCAATAAAATCGAACTAGTTGGCCCCGTCGTCGATTCCTACGTGAAGCACATGGGGAATCTGATTTACAGCAAATTAGCAAGGTCAAAGAACACTGGGCTGATGTCTCCAATAACGCTATTTATTCCGTGGCCCATTTTTCGTCATATCAACGTTTTAGTGGTTGGGTATGGCGGTGACATGAAGACAACTACCCTCAAAATCGTTTTGACGTTGTCCTCTGACAATACTGCTAAAAAACTGTTTTCGCCAGTTAGGATGATAGGCACAAACTGTCTCAAGAAACGAGTCTACAAGTCTGTAATGCATAAAGGGAAAAGAGTAAGCCTGTTGAGGGGGAGAGCTGCCGTTGTGGTAACAGTTAAGTCCCCAATCTCGTGTTCAAACAACAAACATATGAAATACATATATATGAACTGCGGTTATGAAACGTATATGTGCACGATCCTTCGCAGTAAAGCAATATTTAAGCAATAGTGAAAATCAGACCTGAAAAAAATTCAGGCCTGTACGGGATTCGAACCACTGACATCTGCGATACTAGAGCAGCGCTCTACCAATTGAGCTAACTAGCCAACTGGGAGCAGGCCATCAAATTAATTCGACATAAACCCGTAGATGATAAATCAAACAACAAACATATGAAATACATATATATGAACTGCGGTTATGAAACGTATATGTGCACGATCCTTCGCAGTAAAGCACTATTTAAGCAATAGTGAAAATCAGACCTGAAAAAAATTCATGCCTGTACGGGATTCGAACCACTGACCTCTGCGATACTAGTGCAGCGCTCTACCAATTGAGCTAACAAGCCAACTGGGAGCAGGCCACCAATCTCGTGTTGTTACAACAGAAAGAAGGAATGCGTAGTCGTTTCGTTTTACGTACAACGATACGACCTCAACGACTTTGCAATTGACTTGTCTTTACAGAAACTAATCAGTTGAGCTCTGTTGTGATCAGACAGTTTCATTCGGTGGACATAACAATCTGTTATTAGGAAAGTTTAGGACCATTGCATTTTAACCCCCGCTTTTTTATACCCCCCCCCCCCCCCAATTGATGAAATCATTACCCTCCTTAGAGTAAAAGGTAACTTACCAGTATAACCCAACCTCGTAGGAAATATTTTTAAGAACAAAGACTACCAGAGAGCCCCTCAGAAAATCTTACCCGTAGGGTCTGTTCTGTTTAATTGAATGGCCTTTAAGCAATTTTTTGGCATCTGACAGCTGCTTATGGAAATTATTGCACATATCAGCTCCAAACATTTGTTAATTAACAGGTCAGATATTTTAATGACCAGCATTTGTGTTCCCTGATTAGGGTTGTTTGGGTTGCAGGGAATAACAACTGGTTCCCTTGTTTTGTACTAAAAGCCAAACAGCATGACAAACTTTCTGAAGGATCCTTAAAGAGCATGTACTCTTCTCTGGAGTCCAACCACAGGGTGCTAATACAAGCAGTGTGTCTGTTTGTATGTTTGAAATAATAAAGAAATGTGTGGGAATATTGAATAGTCTTCATATCATAGACTTACATCGAGTAAGGTATACTTTTAAGCTCAAGCTTTGAAATAATAAAGAAATGTGTGGGAATATTGAATAGTCTTCATATCATAGACTTACATCGAGTAAGGTATACTTTTAAGCTCAAAATAAACGTATACATTACTCAGTATAAGTCTACTATAAAAAAAAAATTATATTTAGACTGACAATGTACCCATACATTTCTTTATGTTTTGTACATGCAGTCACACTACCTTTAAGGTTACCCTGTGATCCAATCCTAAGGCAATGGTTGAAAACAGGTGCATGATAAATTCACAATACAGCTATTGATTGCTTGTAAATATATGACTTGATTTCTTTAAACTGGGTGAATGAACTAACAAAGCCTAGTTTTCATCCGCTATTGCACCCTCCAGTCTTCTCACAAGAATATCCTTGTTGCCTGTTTCACAAAGTCTCCTTGCTCGCAGTTCAGTCTTAAGTTCATTGACTTTCATGTCTTTTGGTGCCTTGTTAACTGCTTTTATCAGTGGTTGGGATCCATGGGAGGCCAAGTGTGATGTCAGTGTTACTTCATCTGCAAACTGGTTCTTGCATACACTACATAACAGGCTTCAGAATGTCGAGGACTTTTGAAGAGAGTTGTTTGTTCTGGGCACACAGAACAACTTCCATACTCTCAAGGCAATTGGCACAACAATCAATGTTCTTTCCCTTCTTTCTGCCACAACTGCAATAGCACTCGAGGTTACAGTGGGGTGGAACACGGGATTTAAAGTGTGAGCTGTAACAGCTGGGCATGGGCTGATGTTCTGGAAGGTAGAAACTACGTATGTAATTTGCTCGCATGACCTGCCACCATTTCCCAGTTTCATTTGCTTTGTTAGATCTGTTACTTAAAGCTAGATCAGACTTAATCCCTGAATGTTTTGATTCTTTAGCCTGCAGGGAGATTATTCCATACCCTATTCTGTACTCGTCATAGATCTTCAATGCATGATAAGGGATTGCCTAAGCTATTGTCCAGGTAGTAACATTGACATAATTCGTATATGAGAACGATCCTTCGCAGTAATTGACATTGACAATTGACATAATTGGGGAAAAAGAGGCAGTATAAATTGAAGTAGATTTGACAGTATTCCTTGAGCTCTAGCACTTCAGCTTTATTTGTCGACACTTTGTTGAACAATGTACAGGCCTGTCGTAGGTAAAGTACAATCCTGCTCAAGGCCACAGTCCTCAGGTGCTGGCCAGGTGATTCATCAACGCATTCCAAACCATCGATTAACTGATACCCATAACGGCCCAAGGAAATAGCCTGATCACCAATTAGTCGTGTCGGCAGCTGATTGTACCTTTTGTTTTCATCA
>NC_142521.1:1732500-1800000 GCF_964205215.1 Stylophora pistillata | reverse complement strand
GCCCTCCCAATTTCATCACCGAGATCAAGCAGAACCAAGTCCAATTTTCTAAAAGCGTTTTTATTAGTAACAATTTTATCAAGTATTTCTTTGCATTCTATGCCATACTTTTTAGCTATTAAACCGGCGTTCTTGCAGTATATCTTAAAAACTTTGACAAGATTGTTGAAAGCTGTAGTGATAGTTGTCATGGATCAGATCAGGGTTGGTCCCAGTCCCTCTCAAGTGGAGCTTGTTCGTGATGAAGAAGGAACATAGTTCTACCAAAGTTAGCACAGAAAATATGAGACCATCAACGTTTGTTTGCTGTTTAAAGGTTTACATGATTGGTAAGATCCTGCGAAAGTAAAGGTAATTTGTGTTCGTATATTATGCCCGAAAATAGCAAGTCTTTCTACACCACCCGTCCCAGTCATACGCGCCACATCATTACGAATAGGACAAAGAGACGGGAGCAGAACTTGACAATGAGGCTAGGAGTGAATTGACTGCAATAGAATTCTAATTTATTAACTTTCTTGGTCGTTTATAATTGACTGATATCTTACTACTAGCTCTCAAAGATCACTGTGCTGAAAAACTATGGAAGAAAAACAAGTGATAACCTCTATTCTAATGTGCTGATTTAAAATGTTTGATATTTTTCTCGTCGGTAACGCCATGAGGTAATGTATTTTATGGTCCTTTCATTCTCAATGACATTTCGTCGCTAAACTTTAAAACTGATTCTACTTTCGCCCTAATTAGGTGCGAAAAGAATCCTTCTACTCTTTTAGTTTTCAAAGACAAGTAGAAAAGAGAATCGTTAAAATAGGAACTTCAATGTAACATTTGTCATCCTTGTGTTGTGGTCTCTATCAATAACATACTTATCATCTTTGGAATATAACTTCTCAGAAACTGGTCGTCCATCTCCCTTAATATCAAACACTGCGATATCTCATTGACTATGTATAAAAAACCAGAGAACAGGAAAAGCATTCAAAACGAACAAAAAGAAGTCACTGAATAAAAAAGCAAGGATTTTGTGAAAAGTGTCCTAAAGCTGACCATATTCAGCTAATTTGAATTATACTTCCGGCTTACTCCCAAGAAAGATGACATCAAACCAAAACAAAAACAAAAAACATTACTGACCTTCCGCCTTTTCCTATTCATCCTCAAGGTTAGCCACGCATTATATCAGAAAATAAAAATAAAAGTGGGCTGGTTAAACAGGAAACAACGCGTTTTTACCACCTTTTCAATAAATATAGTCCCAAAGTGCATCTTGATTTAAAATCTAACGTACTAGGATCTCCTTAACTATTTCACTCAAACATCTGAAATGGTAATTTTGCGCTCAACTTCAACATTTCCGCCGTGCATTAACAAAAAGAATCTGTTTTACTACCACTGATGGCTTCCAAATGGGCTGCAAAGCCTTGAATTACCCAATAATGCACCCATTTAGTTAACGTTTGCCGCCAGTATACTCCCAATAAGTCTGTGCGTCTAAACCGAAGAAAGAAACGTCAATTAGTTATCACCACTCCATGCACATTTTCCCCTCATATGAGATTCTCAAACGATGTATATATTTTCTAGGGCTTTTAAGAAATTTGATTAGTGGCAGATGCGTTCATGATATACTCGTAGACTTTCACTTAACGTTGGCGTTAAGTGAAATATTGCTCTGTAATAGGGTAAATTAGTTGCTAATTTTCCCGTGGGATTTTAAGTAATGGCTTCGTTATTGTTTCCTACATCAATTATTCGTGTGAATATCCAAGGTTGGAAGAAAATACATCCTGCCACGATGTCCAACTGCCACGACCACATTGTCCGTAATTTTGAGTGCCCGTCATCTACTCGGCAGCGTGCTTAGCAGGAGCTTCAAAATGAACTCAAAAATTCTTTCGGCATTTCTTGTTCTTACGCTAGTTCTGAGCATTGTGGTACAAAGTGATGCCTTTGCTCCTCCACCAACTGGAAATAAGAAAAATGGTTTCAGAAGACAGGCTGCCGATGTTGCTGGCTGCAAAATGGTAAGATTCTGTTTTTCTTGCAAACAAATCCTCTTTTATTTATAACTTGTAATTCCTAGTCTCTAATTATTCAAAACGCCCACTGAAAATTATGTTTTTGAGCCCAGAAAGAGCGGGTAGGTTTGCTGCGTTTATTAAAGAAAACAGTAACCTTAATTTACAACCACCTTATCATGATGAGCGATCTCTGCTTCTCTGCTTCGTTTTCTATAACAATTACATAATCAGTTTGATCACGTGCTAGGAATGTCATTTGACACGCCTCGCGCTCTTCTCAAAGGTTCAGTTGCTATATGTTACCGTTGGCTAGTTTTTCAAGATTAGATGCTATCAATTTGACGAAACAAGAACATTTAAGGTTTCAACTGACACACAGAAATTGGTATAAGCTGTCGAAAAACATCACCCATAAGTAATAATGGCTGAGGCAGGACCTTCAGAAGAGATCTAATACTAAAGATTTCCAGATAAAACTAAACTGCTTACAGCTTATTTCCTGAAAACATCTACGCCGCCAAAGACGTACATGCCATCTTCTCTGTTAAAAATGTTCCAGCATCAACATTCGACTAAACCTTGAATGATGTAAAACCTAATTTCTGCATATATTTCAATTTTTTCCTTCAAATCTTCTCTCTTAGAGTTTATCTGGAAGAATTGGACTCAAGATTAGTATTTAGCTTAAATTCAGAATGTTCAAATGGTTACTGAAAAAGATTTAAAGGGAACGTTATTCCATTGAAGCTAACCATTTGCTGAAAAGCTCAATTCGTTTCTATATACTTGCTTTGTCAGCCATTGACTAATATATTAATCCATTTATTTGTGACATTTCATGAAAAGCAACAGGCCGTCATCCAGTCATTCTGTGAGGAAGTGCTTCCCTCTCCACGTGAACGTAAACTCAAGGAAGAATTCGACTTCGAGAAGACTGCGGACTATCATCAGTAATTTCTGACGCCGATACCAGATTGAGAATCAAGGAACAGTCCTCCAAAATACTGAGTAATAATATCAGAATAATTATATTAAGGACAAAAATAAACTTGTACTCGATGTTTGCTTTAGGCAGAATTAAAAAGATGATAAATTAAGTAATTTTCGGAGTTGTTATAATTATTCCCGAGAAGTTGGCCTTACCCACCAGTGGGGGAGGGGTGGCTCATACTCACAAACTTTACTTCAGCCATCTGACCAGTGATATTTCATACAGCAAAAAAAATACGCCATTGTTCATTGATTTCTCTCTCTACTCTTCTGCTCTTATATACTCCAGTTTATAAGATCTCGGTCGCGATCAGACTCTGGACGTTTTCAAAAGCTCAAGGTCAAATTATCTCTGTTGTTGTTGGCATTAAAAGTCAGTTATTGCAATTTAAAATATATGCGAGCTGCGTTTCCAGAGTTTGGTTAATCCAGCAATTCATTTTACCTGGGGTGATCTGGCTTAGTTTCTTCCAGCGATAAGGTCAGGTTATTAGGAAAAGGAATTATATCATTTAACGCCAAACGCTTAGTAATAATATGAAAGGAAATATGTGTGTGTGTGTGTGTGTGTGTGTGTGTGTGTGTGTGTGGGTGTGTGTGTGTGTGTGTGTGTGTGTGCGTGTGTGTGTGTGTGGGTGTGGGTGTGTGTGTGTCTGTGTGTGTGTCAGGCGATAAGGACAACTATAGTGGAGATCATGAGAGTGAAAGTCTAAAAGCAAGGTGCACGTTTACTGCATGAGCTTATCTGAGTGTTTGCAACACGAGGCGGTCTAAAACAAGCTTAAAACAGCAAAGGAATTTATCTGCAAGGCGAAACAATTTAACCGCTGGTTGTAAAAAGATGTTAGCCATAAAAATATAAAGCTTCCTGACGATGTGGCAGCACGCAGGAGCCATTGATTACTCTTGGCAGAAAGACAGACTGTGAGTGCAGGTTAATAGAATTATTGTCTCTTTTTTTCGTATGCCTTTTACGATATGGCCTTCTGAGAGATGAGAGAAAGCAAAGGAATCTGGAATTGTGCGCTCTATCCTCCAAAGTTGAGGTATCCGATAGTTTTTTTAAGAATTGGTCCATGCTCGGCCTGCTGATACCAATGCACTTCCAATAAACAATCACAGATTAAATGTTCTTCCCATATTTTTTTCCTTGAATGTCGTCAAATCTGGATTTGAACCGGAACTCCATTGGAACTCTGTTAAAATTCATCCGCATAAGCCAAATTCGTGATGCTAATGACTCTGCGTAGCTAGAAATTTATACCTTGGAAAACACAAAAAATCAGAAAGCAGGAAGCCGCTATATATTGGATGGTATTAAAATCAACCTTCTCGTTGTCCTCCCAATTTCATCACCAAGAGCAAGGAGAACCAAGTCCAATCTAATAAAAGCGTTTTTATCCGTAAAAATTTTATCAAGCATTTCTTTGCATTCTACGCCATAATTCTTAGCTATTAAACCGGCGTTCTTGCAGTATGTCTTAAAAACTTTGACAAGATTGTTGAAAGCTGTAGTGATAGTTGTCATGGATCAGATCAGGGTTTGTCCCAGTCCCTCTCAAGTGGAGCTTGTTCGTGATGAAGAGGAAACATAGTTCTATCATCTGAAATGGTAATTTTGCGCTCAACTTCGACATTTCCGCCGTGCATTAACAAAAAGAATCTCTTTTACTACCCCTGATGGCTTCCAAATGAGCTCCAAAGCCTTGAATTACCCAATAATGCACCCATTTAGTTAACGTTTGGCGCCAGTATACTTCCAATAAGTCTGTGCGTCTAAAACGAAGAAAGAAACGTTAATTAGTTATCACCACTCCATGCACATTTTCCCCTCATATTAGATTCTTAAACGATGTATATATTTTCTAGCGCTTTTAAGAGATTTGATTAGTGGCAGATGCGTTCATGATATACTCGTAGACTTTCACTTAACGTGGGCGTTTCCTTTATCTCTTTTTTTCATTTCTTCTGACATATGATCCTTGAATGATGTAAAACCTCAGCTCTGGATATATTTCGATTTTTCCTTCAAATCTTCTCGCTTAGAGTTTATCTGGAAGAGTTGGACTCGACATTAGTATTTAGCTTAAATTCAGAATGTTCAAATGGTTACTGAAAAAGATTTAAAGGGAACGTTATTCCATTGAAGCTAACCATTTGCTGAAAAGCTCAATTTGTTTCTATATACTTGCTTTGTCAGCCATTGACTAATATATTAATCCATTTATTTGTGACATTTCATGAAAAGCAACAGGCCGTCATCCAGTCATTCTGTGAGCAAGTGCTTCCCTCTCCACGTGAACGTAAACTCGAGGAAGAATTCGACTTCGAGAAGACTGCGGACTATCATCAGTAATTTCTGACGCCGATACCAGATTGAGTATCAAGTCCTCCAAAATACTGAGTTATAATATCAGAATAATTATATTAAGGACAAAAATAAACTTGTAGTCGATGTTTGCTTTGGGAAGAATTAAAAAGAAGATAAATTAACTTTGACAAGATTTTTGAAAGCTGTAGTGATAGTTGTCATGGATCAGATCAGGGTTTGTCCCAGTCCCTCTCAAGTGGAGCTTGTTCGTGATGAAGAAGAAACATAGTTCTATCATCTGAAATGGTAATTTTGCGCTCAACTTCGACATTTCCGCCGTGCATTAACAAAAAGAATCTCTTTTACTACCACTGATGGCTTCCAAATGAGCTCCAAAGCCTTGAATTACCCAATAATGCACCCATTTAGTTAACGTTTGGCGCCAGTATACTTCCAATAAGTCTCATATAAGATTCTTAAACGATGTATATATTTTTTAGCGCTTTTAAGAGATTTGATTTGTGGCAGATGCGTTCATGATATACTCGTAGACTTTCACTTAACGTGGGCGTTTCCTTTATGTCTTTTTTTCATCTCTTCTGACATTTGATCCAACCCTAATGGTCCCAACTTGCCCTAACTTTACCAAATGGCGAGACCACAAATGTTCATTTCAAAGTATGAAATTTATTCAGCAAAGCCATTTCCATCTTAATTTGATTTAATCTAATCTTATAAACAAGCGTTTCAAGAAGATGTGTTTTTCCAAACTGTTGCCCTTGCTTTCATAAAAAAAATAGCTTCCGCCGTGATTTTGAAAGGTAAACATTTTAAACCTGAGAAGCGATCAAAACCGAGTCAACAACAATCTAATCACAGAGCTGACTCAATGTAATTATCACGTGTGAGTATTGTTTTTCCAGTCATTATAAGGGCTTAATGATCCAAAACGATAGCAAGCTAACACAGATCAAAGGTAAAAGGACCAAATGAAATATTGCTCTGCAATAGCGTATATTTATCGCTAATTTTTGAGTAGATTGTTCTTAAAAACGACCTCAGTAATGGCTTCGTTATTGTTTCGTCTATCAATTACCCGTGTGAATATCAAAGATGGAAAAAAAAACATCCTGTCACGACTATAAACACCACCACTTTGTCCGTAATTTTCATTACCAGTCATTTATATGGTGCGTGCTTCACAGGAGCTTAAAAATGAACTCAAAATCTCTAACGGTGTTTCTTGTTCTATCGGTGGTTCTGAGCATCTTGGTACAAAATGATGCGTTCGTTCCCAAGATAATTAATGCTTCCAAAAGACAGGCTGACGATATTGCTGGCTGCAAAAAGGTAAGTATATGTTTTTCTTGCAAATATATGTATAGCGCGAGGGCCGTACTGGGAGAATATCGGCCCGAGGTCTTGACAGTACGGACCGAGCGTAGCGAGGTCCGTACAAAAAAGACCGAGGGCCGATATTCTTCCAGTACAGTCCCGATCAAGCTTGGTTAATAAGACATTTGTTATACGACTGAAGTTCAAAAGGACACAAGTGCAGTATCATTCGGGACCATTCGGGACAGTGCCCGGTCCAGTACTTAGAGAATATTGGACCGGCGTTAGAGCATTTTGATTGGTTGATTTTAGTTATTGGCCCTCTAACTGCCCGAGTCGTGTTATAAATATAAATATGTATATATAGGAAGTCTGCGTTTCGATTTTTCCGTGTTACAGTGCGCGATACATAAAAGTAGAGCGCAATATATGTTGAGTTAGAAAAATACGAAGACTACGCTTTCATCCCTGCGAGCCTGTTTCGTGATTGCTCACTCATGCCGCCACAGAAACAGTGCGTTACTGCGTAACAACTGAACAAAGCATTTAATTCTACCGCTAAGCCTCTTACGCAAATTTTTATAGTATATAAACGATGGTTACTAATATTCTTATCAATAAGATACTTTGATGAGTGGGCAATCCCGAAACAGGCTTGTAATATATATATATATATATATATATATATATATCCTTACAAGCCTGCTATATATATATATCTATATACTTCTGACGTAAAAAAGATAAAAAATTTTAATAAAATTATTAAAATTTTTATCCTTTTTACGTCAGAAGTTGTCCATCTTCGCATTTTTTTTAAAACTTTATATATATTTATTAAGGCGAGGTGAATATCGTTGAATAATCCCCGAGACGAAGTCAAGGGGATTATTCGACAATATTCACCGAACCTGAGGCGAATAATTGTTTTAGTATAATTTCAGAGCTGAAAAACAAAGAAATTTCTAAAATCACAACATTTTAGTAACATTTATTAATATTTTATTTTTAAAACATTCCGCATTTTTAAAACATGACATTTTTTAAACATTTTTAAAACATGACGCCATATAAACCGCGTGGAGCGGTTTATATGGCGTCATATAAGGAACCGCTCGACCAATCAGATTGCTGGAAACTCTTTGCTCAGCTCTGCTTCTATTTATTTACCATTATAACTTGTAATTACTCATCTCTAATGGTTCAAAACGCCCACTGAAATTCATATTCTCGAACCAGAAAAAGTGAGTACGTTTGTTGAGCTTATAAAAGTAAACGTAACCTTTTTTGTACACCCATCTTTTCATACTGTGCGACCTCTGCTTCTATGCTTCGTTTTTTATATCAATATTAATCTGGTACAGGTTCAGTTGCGATAGGTCACCGATATATTATCATTCACTTTTTTTTCAAGGCAAGATGTTATTCATTTGACAAAACTAGAAAATTTAGGGTTCAACTGAGAAGTCGAAATTTAAGTAATGGTTGCAACAGGACCTTGAGAACAGCTCTGAGGCTCAGAAGGATTCTAAATAAACCAAAATGCTTAGAACTTATTTCGTGAAGACATTTAGAACACCGAAGACATACTATCTTCTCTGTTGAAAAATATTCCACGATAAACATTTGACTACACCTGGAATGAATTAAAACCTCATTCCTGCTTATATTTCGATTTTTTCTATAAATCCTCTCTCTTAAATTTTAGGGTATTTAATTTAAAGTTAGGATGTTCAAAAAGTTCAAAAAGATTTTGAAGGGAACGTTATTCTATTGAAGCTAACATTTGCTGAAAAGCTCAGTTTTTTTCTAGGTAGTTAAAGTAAAGTCTTAAGAGTGCCTGTCGGTAAAAATCAGACAAATTCTTAATTTCGCGGCAAGGATGAAAAATTCGATTTCACTCATATTCTTATGGTAGATAGGCTAGGGCATGACAAAAACTACGGGATAGTCTTTGAAGGCAAAATATCCTTTTATTTCAAAGAAATATGCAAATTACCAAATTCCGTTAAAATCGTCATTTGACGCGCCATTTTATTAAACAAGTTTGAGAGCCTCGCATGCAAAACCACATTATTCTTCCGTCTTTAAAACACTCAAATATATTTTTTTTCAATGTTTAAATGTAGACTGGGTTGGTTTGGGGAAATGTTGCGTTACTTTTTGGAAGCAAAATAATTAAATTTCGAAGACATGTATCTCATTGACTTAAATGTACTTCGAAAAAATAACTGGTTTTCATCATGTGCGAAACCTTCAAATGGATTAAGCTTCTTGTGGTTAAATTGCCGAGGGATGGTCTACAGATTCCTATAAAAATTTCTTTGGGAAAATGATTGTGAGCGACGCGAGAGCTTTTCAAAGTACGTTAAAAATGCATATATTTGCCATTGGCGTTAAATTTCAATTGACGGGTTAATTGGACATCTATTTTAGCGTGCGCCACATGTCTTGACGTATATAAAGCTAAAATAGTCACAGAGCTGATAATTTCGAAATTTTCTTACCTTATTTGCTGCAAAAGGCAGGTCCAAACTCCGATTTGAGGTATTTCTCTCACCATTCGTCGCATATAAACGTTTGCTTCTGTTTACACAAGGTCTGGTGAACATCACCAACTGTCATCGTATTCAGTAATATAAGATGTGATGCGGATGGCAAATATTTGCATTTTTAACGTAATTTGAAAAGCTCTCGCGTCGCTCATAATCATTTGCCCAGAGAAATTTTTACAGGAATCTGTAGACCATCCTTCGGCGATTCAACCACAAGAAGCTTAATGCATTTGAAGGTTTCGCACATGGTGAAAACCAATTATTTTTTCGAAGTAATTTTAAGTGAATGAAATACATGTGTTCGAAATTTAATTATTTTGCATCCAAAAAATAACGCAGCATTTCCCCAAACCAACCCAGTACACATTTAAACATTGCAAAAAAATATTTGAGTGTTTTAAAGACGGAAGAATAATATGGTTTTGCATGTGAGGCTCTCAAACTTGTTTAATAAAATGGCGCGTCAAATGACGATTTTAACTGAATTTGGAAATGTGCATATTTCCTTGAAATGAAAGGATATTTTGCCCACAAGTCGCCCAAGCTCTGTCACAGTCTCTTTCACAGTGAATAATTAAAGAGTTTGTATAGTGGTTTCGTTGGACTTGCTTCTGAGCTCCGTAAATGTAAAGTTCTGTGAAATAATCAAAGAAATAAAGTCTTACCTTCGTAAAGAGTAGTCTGTGTTATTCTCCTCGCGATTTGAGGCCGTTTTGTTGTGTTTTAACTTGACGCCCTAAATTACAGTGCATAAAGTACGGGAAGGTCGGAAACTTCTGTTGACACATGCTCACCAAAATCGCTCGAAAACAACACTTAGATACTTTCCCTCGAATCAAAACTCGGCAGCACGAAAGCCAAATAGTTTCCTTTTAAGTTCACCGAAAAAAATCCCACAAAAGTCGGTATGTGTGAAGAGTTGTATTAGAAGACTATGGGGAGGACCCGTTAAGAGAGATTTGACTAGGCTCCAAGTTGACCGCGCATTAACGGTCTCTCAGCTGCTCAAGAAGTTCCTTCCACGCATTGGAAGAATTCCGAACGGCCGTTAATTTGAAATTCTCGCTGCATTGGTTGCTCGACAAACCGACTTTTGTGGGATTTTTTTCGGTGAACTTAAAAGGAAACTATTTGGCTTTCGTGCTGCCGAGTTTTGATTCGAGGGAAAGTATTTAAGTGTTGTCTACGAGCGATTTTGGCGAGCATGTGTCAACAGAAGTTTCCGACCTTCCCGTACTTTATGCACTGTAATTTAGGGCGTCAAGTTAAAGCACATCAAAACGACCTCAAATCGCGAGGAGAACAACACAGACTACTCTCTACGAAGGTAAGACTTTATTTCTTTGATTATCTCACACAACTTTACATTTACGAAGCTCAAAAGCAAGTCCAACTAAACCACAATACAAACTCTTTAATTATTCACTGTGAAAGAGCCTGTGACAGAGCTTAGGCCACCTGTGATTTTGCCTAAAAGACAATCCCGTAGTTTTTGTCATGTCCTAGCCTATCTACCATAAAAATATGAGCGAAATCAAATTTTTGACCCTTGCCGAGTTATTTTCCATATTTATAGACAGGGACTCTTAAGCACTCTAAACAACAAACGTGTTTAGTTACAAAGATAAGGTTGAGATCGGACGTCAGCATTATCAGGCGCCTCTGGGAGTCGCTTCAGTCCATGTAACGATCTCACCTTCCCACCCATCCCACCCCAGGGGAGGACATTTACCACACAGTAATCTCGTGCGTGGGAAATTAACGTCTCCTACCCCTAACCCTGCAGGAGACGGGGCCTACGGTTTATTCGTCCTTATCCGAGAGGACTAGAATATCTATCCATTTCTCGATATTATAGAAAGGTAGTAAATTCTCCTCAGTTATTTTAAGACCATGAGTATTGGTCCGGCCGGGCCCAAACCCTCGACCTCCCGCACAACACAATCCGGCCCTCTAACCAATTGAGCTAAGCGGGAGGCTTTGAGTTGCTTTGTTAGCCATTGACTAATATATTAATCCATTCATTTGTGACATTTCATGAAAAGCAACAGGCCGTCATCCAGTCATTCTGTGAGCAAGTGCTTCCCTCTCCACGTGAACGTAAACTCGAGGAAGAATTCGACTTCGAGAAGACTGCGGACTATCATCAGTAATTTCTGACGCCGATACCAGATTGAGAATCAAGGAACAGTCCTCCAAAATACTGAGTAACGATATCGGAATAATTATATTAAAGACAAAAATAAAATTTTAGTCGCTGTTTGCTTTTGGCAGAATTAAAAAGACAATAAATTAAGTTATGTTCAGAGTTGTCATATTTATTCCCGAGAAGTTGGCCTTACCCACCAGTGGGGGAGGGGTGGCTCATACTCACTAACTTTACTTTGATGACGATCAGCCATCAGACCAGTGGTATTTCAAATGGCAAAAAATATGCCATCGTTCATTGATTTTTCTCTCTATCCTTGGGTTTCACCCACGTGACCAATACCTTAGCAACGGTTACTATCCGCCATCTTGGTGTCCCTCGAGCGTAAACAAACCGTATCTAACGAAGAGTTCATGTGAGAAAGAAGGGATGGTTTTACGCATTATTGTTGGCTGTTCGAGCAAAAGTGGAAGGGATAAAGACTAAGGATTTTTTCGTATAATAATTTAATAATTTTATTATTTCTGTAGCGTAAAATTCATTATATATATGATCTAATGCGCTATACCTAAGACCATCACAAATCAAGGGGAAGAACAGGAGGAACTAGAAGTTGTTGTATTGTTCGAGGCTTGCGGCTGTTGTAGATCCTCGATTTTTTGGTCGAGCTTTTCTTCGAGCTTCTTAGCCGATGAGAAATCGATGTCTTTAGCCCTCGCATACGGCACTTCATTGACCTATGTCGGCAAAATCCATGAGCATTTTACCTGAGTGCAAGTAAGCTTGGGGTGTCACGAAAACTCACACCCCGAAAACTCAGACTCCTCGAAAATTCAAGAGATAAACTCGACTCATGATCACTCCTGGTAATCCCTCGTGTATTTTGACCTTTTGGTCAAAACTTCCTTCATCCAACTGAAGCAGCAAAAGCAAGGCCGCAAGTTGCACGTTTCGCAAAATCGTCCGATGGTTGAGTATTAAAACACTTAAGAGTGACACAAGACTTCATTTAGCTTAGATTTCCTCCATTTTTCCCGTTAATTTTGAACTTTTCATTCACAGTTAACGGGATCAAATGCGCTCGCTCCAACACCAAAGTATTAAAATGTGGCGTGATTTTGACGAGCCGAAAGGGACGTTTGTTTACCTTTTTGTACTTCGTCGCACAGATCCTTGTTGTCGCTCTGTTAAAATTCTTAAATATTTCGCGATAATGATGGATACAAACAGAGACTCGGCCTACCAGTCCCAAAACGAAGACAATTTTGCGACCCTTGGGCAAGAGTTCTTAAATGAGGCAGAAAGAGAAAAACAACGCGAAAGAAGACTCGGCATCAGCGCCGTCACGATTCGCCTCACTGAAGAATCACTCTTGATATTGTTGTTCGTCTTTCGCGTCGGATTTGTTGCATTAATCCACCGGTTATATTATAAAAAAGTTGGTTCATGCTTTATGCTATGCACTATCGAATTATGGAGCACTTCGGAAGTTTGGAGAACACTTCGCGGGACCTGAGTTTTCGGTGTCTGAGTTTTCGTGACAGCCAGCGACCTTGCCATGAATTCTAGTAGTTGCCTCTAACATAAATAAAACACTCGCGATATGTGAGCATGACTCAGCCATATGAGTGCCAGATACTTTTATCGCTTTTTTCTTCCTGGATATTCATGCAGTTGGCGAAATAATACGGCGATAAGAGAGAGGGCTTCACTACAGAAGTCGACTAATTATTCATAAATTTGACACCCGAGGGACACCAACATGGCGGACACTAACTTCAGCAAAGCTTGTGACGTCACCTGAAACCCAACCATACTTCTAATTTTACATGTAGGTACCTCCAGTGTATAACATCTCGGTCGTGATCAGACCCTGAACGCTTTCAAGAGCTCAAGGTCGTAAGATGGTAAGATATCTTACCCGTCATACTGAACTAAAACTTTAACCGTTAGCCGCAAGAGCCATTCCCTCATTGAGACCCATGTACCCTTGCAATTCATTAAGTTTCCTGTCAATGTGGTAGCACGCCGGAGCCATTGGTTATCCCTGGTAGAAAGAGAGACTGTGAGTGCAGGTAAATAGCATTATTGTCTTTTTCGCATGTTTTTTCGTTATGGCCTGACGAGAGTTGGGGGAAAGTAAACACATATTTAACCCTTTGAATACGAAAAAGACCATATTTTTTCAGTTGTAATTTGGCGATGCAAAATTAACTTCACTTTGTTGGTCCTTATACGGAGTGTCGGTTACAATATTTGCGGTTTTGAGACACCATGGGCTCAGACTTTCGGGTCACGTGACCTACATCAACAGTTCATGTTTGGATGCGTTCAAATCGATTCGGTTTCTCGCTTTTCTGGCCGTTTATAAGTGTTTTTCGAGCCATTTTCCCTCTACAGAAGCCCTCACGACGGCATCATTGAGCTGGAATGTGGGTAGAGGCAAGCATGACAAGACGGAAAATGCGTGCACTGTAAGTACCTCCCGTTGTCCCATACAAAACCTTAGAGAAGTTTTCTAAGACTTTGTATGGGACAACGGGAGGTACAGTGCACGCATTTTCCGTCCTGTCATGCTCTGAAGGAAAATAGAGGTGAGAGGTTGAGAGGTGGTTTCATGTAGCCTGGACCGCCAAAAATGCTTTCATGCAAGCTTGCGCTTGGCGAGTCCACAAGTGAAGTCGTCTCTCTAGCCCATCTGTGGATGGCTACCAAGACCTACCAAGGCTTTTTGGGCAAGTTTTGACTAGTAAAAGTTTCAATGGATGTGATATTTTGCTTGTAGGACGGGGTGGGCCAACACTTGTAATGATTTGTTAAAATTGAAATGTTAAGAATTCCCTTCTCGACTTATGATGGAATTTCCCAGAACTCTTTTCGGGCGTAAACAAGGCAAAGGTTGTGTTCGTAACACTAGCTTGTATCAAATGGAGGAACAAGGGCTAGCGGATAAAGTGAGAAGGAATTTTCCAGCCAAACACCAAGATCTGGCCCTGAGGTGTGTTTTGAACGCAAACTTTTGATTTTTTGAGTAAGTTTTCACCTTAAAAGATCGACACTTTTTCAGTGTTGCTCTTGGAGCAAAATGCTGGATTTTTGGGATTTGTTGCCATATGAACGGTTCACTGCAATGGAAATCGGGAATCATTGTGGGCGTTTTAGGCTGCAATAGGTGGCATATCAAGCAGCCGACGCAATGTACACACTTACATGATGTTGTCGTTTAAGTTCAACAAGAAACGAATAAGAACAGTAGTAACGTTATTTTCCACCTATGCGCGTGCGTGGCTAGTACTCAATGAGTTTGCCTGTGATGGTAATGGGACTGTATCGAAAACACTCAACGCACCGTCCCAATATTTTCTCGTCTCAAGGTATCACAGTAGAGGAGAGAAGTTAAAAGCAGACTGCTGGTTGGAAATTGTCTACTTCAAAATATAGTCCTTCACTTAAGATCCCAATCCAAATCTCTTTGCCAACGCTCGAAACTACACATCTCGATGCAGAATTGAACGCTCTATCCTCCGATGTTGAGGTATACAATGGTCCATGTTCAGCGTGCTGATATCAATGCACTTCCAAGCTGCATTCAGAGATTTAAACTGTTTTTCGCTCATTTCTTTTCCTGTATGTCGTGAAATTTGGACTTGTACCGAAACTCCATGGGAACTGATTAAAATTCATCTGCACAAGCCATATTCGTGATACGCATGATTATGCGAATATTTAACAATTATTCCACGAGCGCGCGTTGGATACTGAGATGATAGATAGCCAACGAGAAGCGTAGCGCCGAGTTGGCTATAATCATCTCATATCCAACAAGTGAGAGTGGAATAATTGTTTCATTAAAAAAAAACGCCCCCAAGATATTAGACAAATCTTCTCGACTTTATTTTGTGAGAAGAAACCGATTTAATAATGTACAGAAATTAGATTATGGTATATTGGCTCATATACCATAATGGCTGAGCCAACAAAAAGTCTTGAATTGCATTATCCAATGATCCAGTTTTTAATAAAGAGATTTATACCATGGAAAACACACAAAAAATTAGTACTTTAAAACCAACCTTCTCATACTCTCAAAGGATCACCATTTAATCGCTGGAATAAGGATTCTGTGGAATATTATCTTCAACTGGGTTTCATCCGTTACTTCAAAGAAGACATGTTTTGACTTTAGTGGAAGAGCTTTTTCCACTCCAGTCAGCTTGTATGTATGCGCACTCCACTCAAGTAAGCACATCTCTATTAACTACCAACGTAACAAGATTAAAAAGCTTAACTGGCAGGAGGTAAAACAGTTTGCTATCCCGGCACACGTACAGCCTCTGCTACCGGTGACAAGCAGCAAATCATCGTAAAAAATAGTAGTTAAGGTGAAACGTAAACTCTGGCAGAAACATATGTTTGCTTATAAGGACGAAAAAAAAAAACTTTACCGCGCTGTGGAATGCAAACTCAGGCCAAAACGACAAAACAGTTGAAAAAGATGTATGTAATCCACATAAAAACTTAAGACAATAGATATGATAAACTTATGTCAAGAAATAGAATCGATTCTTTATTTGATACACGTGACTGGAGTCTTAAAAATAATACCTGATCCACACAATCTACTATCTCAAGTTTAAAATTACAGACATGAATATTCATATATTCTTTTTTTATCTTATACATAAGTTAAAGAAAATATGCAGTGGTTTGAATAAATTTTTGATCTTCCTCTAGCTGTAGTGATAGTCATCTTGGCTTCAAAGTCAGAGCTGTTCCCGGTCTCTCTCAACTGGAGCTTCTCCGCGAAGAGGACTTCGTTTTTCGTTTGCCCCATTACACGGACGGACCCTGTCACAATATGCTTTTATATAATCCTCCTGGTTAAAAAGATAATTGCTGTAAGTCAATATACCACATGCATGGAGGTGAATAGTGCTTTTAAAGAGTGCTCATTGGCTAACTAGATATTCGCCAGCTTCACTGATTTCTGTCCATATGTTGAAATACTGGTAGAAATAAAGAAATTTTTAAGTGTGCTTTTTATTCAGCGTGTGTAGTATCTAATATAATATTTAATTCTCTTCGCTTTGGTGAATAAAAGCAGATACGAAGAAAGCATTCGATGAACCACAACTACAATCAGGATGTTTGAAAGTGCTCCTTTCCAAGCTTTGACTATTAGCAAGAACTAGTTCGTTCTGTAATAAAACTGAATGAACTCTTTGTCCACACGGTCGAGCTTTTTCTACCGCACATAAGCGAGGAAAATAACATAATTTGGAGTTAAAATCATTAACTAACGGCAAATTGAAACTGGCTCACTAGTGTCCCCAAAGTTACCAAACTGGATTAGAATGGCGCATTGAACTTGGCAATTCCTATTTGCTTACATAAAATGCAATATATGCTTCATATGTTTGCTGGTAAGGACGAAAAAAAACCATTACTGCGCTGTTGAAGATAAACCTTTGACGTCTTACCTGTTGATCACTGAATTTTCGCGCCACTTTTCGTTTTCGGCACACGTGTGAAGGACAGTTCATATTGGGTGAAAATGTGCTTCCCCAGCATGCAAAAGATAGCAAAACTAGCGCTAAAAACATCCAAGAAAATGTCCTATTCATATTTTCAAAGCAAAAAGAGATTCCAATTGAGTACTGACTGAGAACATTTAGTTTGTGTTGCATTGTCTTAGAGGAGAAACACGATCATTTATACCTACGATTTTCAAGAGAATCATGATTTAATGAGCGTCTTTGCATAAGTGCGTGGCGTCGGCATTGAGATAAAATACGGCACTAATGGATGAATAGCGATAGGATCAATTAGTGAACAAAAGGCAGATGAAAATTTCCTTGGTTTGGTGATCTTACTTTTGTTTGTTTGTTTTTTATTCCCACTCCTAACATTACTCAGCAGAAAAATAATGTCACTTCCTTTACACTGGCACGTGCATCAGTGAAGCGCCCTCCAGCTTTTTTTTTTTTTCCATTTTTGTTCATTATCAACGTAATTATGACAGCCAATAGAAAAATTACTCTTTCTACAAATCATGCAATTGAACAGATGGCTGGTCAGAACAGAGATTCAGCTGTGATTTAAGAATTCAGATTTACTTGTAGGTGCAGTGAGTCGACACATTAATACTTCCGGTGTTACGCAGATTTCCTCATCAAATAATGCCCTTTTAAGTCATTAGGCTATCAAATTACACCTCAGTAAGAAAACGCTTATCATTGATTGCAAAAGCACTCGGTATGAATCACCATGTCTACGGCTGTAGGTTTATCTGTATTACTAGCGTTCGAGATAAGACACAATGAAATTTTATATGATCAGATGAAATTCGGCTGGCTATATTGAAACTCCATAGGTGGTCTGACTAAAGGACAACTATTAAGTTTATTGTGTCAAGATTCTGTATAAGGTAATCTTCATTCCGTGGTGGTTTTTCACTTAAAACAGTTTTTGGTTTTTAGCCATTTCATCGAAGAAAAATTTTATGATTATAATGGAAGAGCACTTTGGTACTCCAGTAAGTTTATAAACATTTCACTTAAATGACCCAAATAAACTGAACGTACCAGGATTAAAAAGTTTAACTGAGAGGAGGCAAAGTAGTTGGCTACTTACAAGAGCAGTCAACACGTAGGGAAAAAACTGAATAAGCAGTTAGGGTGAAACGCGAGTACTGGACAAAAAAAATCGTTAAAAATTTGTGATCCATATAAAGGCTCTTAAACAATAAAATTAAACTGAATGTTTATTAGATACTATGTTGATGAAGTCTACACAACTCAGAATCTCGGGTTTATGATTTAGGACATAAATATTCATATAGTATCGTCATTTAAACTGATACACAAGCTTAGAAAAATATACAGTCGTTAGAATAGATAAATTTGATGTTCCTCTAGCTATTGTGATAATCACCTTGGAAAGTGGTTAAGGTGGCAAGCGAGCTCTTGTCCTAAAAGGAAAAATAAATCTAAACATGTGCAATCCATTTAAGGCTCTAATAAACTTATTTCCGTAAATGGAATCGGTATTCTTTGCGATACTATGTCAATGAAGTCCCATAATAATTCCGAATTTTCACAATTTATCATCTAAAGTTTATAATAACAGACATAAATATTCAAACAATCTTTTTTTATGCGCTAAGGAAATTATGTAGTCGTCTAAACAATTTTGTAAAATTCCTCTCGCTATGGTGATAGTCATCTTTGCTTCCAATTCAAAAATGTTCCTCGTCCCTCTCCAGTACGGCTTCCTGCCGTAGAAGACTACGTTTTCCGTTTGCTCCCTTACATGGACGGGCTTTGTCACAATATGCTCTTATAAAATCCTGTTGGTTAAAACATAATCAAAATAAGTCTACGCCATATAGGTGAATAATGCTTTTAGAACGTACTGATTGGTTAGCTCGCTCGGAGGCACAAGCAGTCTTGAAATACTCACTAGTTTAATTTCCGTCCGTATGTTGGAATATTGCCAGAAATAAAATAGTTTTTAAGTGCCTCGTTATTCAGTGTTCCTGTTATATGAGAGAACAAACATTTACCTCCCCTTCGGTGAATAATTTATTGACTCAGTAGAAAAAAAAAAATTCGATGAACCACGGGTTCGGTAAAGATCTTGATGGATACTCTTTTATTACCCACGAAAGAGATTTTTAAGTGGTGTTTCACAAGCTACTGGTACTGGGTTCTAGCTTGCATTTACACTTACATCAAACTGACAAGAACTACAAATTTCACTCTGTAAAAAACGGAATGAACTCTCCGTCAGCATGGGCCAGTGTTTTCCACCACTCGTGTGTGATGAAATAATGCTAAAATTAAATCAACGATCCTCATTTAGCCAGATTGAAACTACCTGAAACTGCCAGCCAAGTTACTTAACTGAATTAGACAAAACGTTCATTGATCAAAATAGAAAGCACATCTTGATTACATAAAATGCAATAAGTGCTTCATATGTTTGTTCTTACAGTCAAAATAAGCGAAAAATATTTTTGGACAGTTGAAAATGAGCTATCGACGAGTTACCTTCTGATCGCTGTATTCTCGTGCAGCCTGAGAATTGCACCCCGCTTTTATCCTACATCCTGCAGCGGGTGTGAATGCGCTCCCCAAGCTTACAAAAGATAATAAAACTAATGCTAAAAGCATCCAAAAACATTTACTCTTCATTTTTCCAAATCAAAAGGAGATTTCAATCGAGCACTAAATGAGAATAGTCGGTTTGTGTTGTGCTCACTTGGTAAAGAACAGGGTCCTTTATACGTGCGATTGTCAGGATAAACTTCTCTGTACAAATGCGTGGCGTCGGACATTGAGATAAAATGCTGCACTAATGGTAAATGAGGATCAATTAGCCAACAAAAGACAAATGAAAAGTTCCTCAGTATCGTAGACTTCCTGCTGTTGTTTATCCCCACTCCGGAATATTACTCAACAGAAAAATAATATCACTTCCTTTACGCTGGCGCGAGCTTCCCACCGAAAAATTAACATCATGATAATTTCTTTTAACTAAATGCTTCAGTAAGTTTTAAAGAGAACAAAATCATAAAAACCGACAGTCTTAGCAGAGTAAGTTTTTGACTGTAAAGTGTTTTATTTTTATCATAACTGAAAAACTTGCTCCCTATGAAAAATAAGATGCAGTTTTATCTTGCGCCCTGAGCCTAGAGAAGTTTATATTATCTGTTTTCTCTTCTAAAATTTTCCCCCAGGGTTTTACAACTTTATCGTTGCAAACTATGATTAAACACGTTCCGTTGTAAGAGGCTCAATAAGCTCTTCATGGATTTTTTTTATTTTCGTGAGCTCTCAATCGCAAAAAATGAAGGAAATCAAGAATTAATAGAAACGAAATTAAATCACACACAAACCATGTTTAGGACTATGAATCGAAGAAAGTTGACTTTATTTATAAAGAGTGACACTTTTAATCCAGCAAAATGAATAGTAACAATGAACAAATGAAATTTTAATATGAACGCAACTTTGCCTAAACGAATGACAAAACAATAAAAATTTCTGCAATTTCTAAAACACAATTCTCATTAATTTTGCATAAGTTGGTGCAAATTAAAGTTGTAATTAGTTTTCAATCGTGAAGAGGTCTGAGAAATTTTGGTCTGTTCATAAGTTAGCCGCAGGTTGAGACAAAATGCAGAATCGCATCAAGTCAGCTAAAAGTTCAATATTTGTCAACTGAAGCAAAAGGGAAATCCAAAACACCAATAAAAATTTTTCCAGCACCTCATCAACTTGGAAAATATAGTTTTGCAGGTCTGACTCAAAAGTGATAGATACTGAGAACAGTTGGAAACTTACTACAGAGAACACAGGGAAAAACTTCAGGTGCTTGAAATGCCCACGGTCACTCTTCAAATCTCTTGAAAAATGCTTTCCCTTACCCTAATTCAAGAGGAAATAAACTCAGGAAGACATAAAAATTATCGCACAAGCCGAAGGGAAATAACACGAACAAAGAATCCTAATTTGCGTGAGTGGTAATTTGATCAAGATAAAAACTTGAAAAACCGCGTCACCACTTTGTCAAGGACGTGGGATTGACCTTCAGATGATGGATATTGAGCTGCAAAATTAATTTTTTCCATCTTGTTTTCAACATGAAGATAGATATCATTTCCTTCTTTTCCTGCGCAATATGCTCCATAACCAGCAGCAACAGCCAAAATAATTATCGACCTTTTAATCACTGAAAATTGGACGCCAGGCTGGGAACTGTGAGCTCTTCAACAAAATCTGGTCACACTTAACCGTTTGAATCAACGTAACTTATACAACCATATATTCTTTTACCCGTTTTTTTTCCTTCAAAGTGAAACATGGTGGCCCATTCCTTCTCTCGATGAAGTAATCCTAATGAAAGTACAATGAACGTGTAAAACTTTGCGTCCACGTGCTAGTTCTCACTATCTCAATGTCTAAATTTGGTATATTAGCGTGACATCTACATATCGTGTATATACAAAAATCACTTTAAACCAAGATTCTTTGTCATGTTTAATTTACCATATCAGGAATGTCTCACTCTCTTTTGGCGTCTTGTCATTTACCACCTCTCTTACAGTGTTTTTTACCTCGGTTTACATCTGTTTTTGATCCCACTAAATTATGAAAGGATGAACCACACAGAAATAAAAGCACATGTCTGAGGTTATATTTTATTCTCATAGTATTGGCCTCCCCGTAGTTTTCTCAAATTTGAAACTAATTCTTCGTGGCTGAAAAACAAAAACACTTGGAAAACGTACTTTTAAAACGATATCCTCGAAAGCTTTTTCGGGTCCTTGTGTTCATTTACGTGTTGTGAGGTTAATGTCTGTTGTTCAATGTCGCCTATTTGGAGAGGGCTTTATCGTGCAACTCGTTTAGGAATGTTTTAGTTAAGGCTGGCTCACAGGTTTGGTTATGTTGCGTTACACAGAGTTGATAAATCCTTTTTTACTTTTGAATTTGGCGATACAGGCAACCTGCTCAACAAGACTGAACAATCAGAAACACAAACGAAAGAATTTTAAGAAAGGTTATTTTCTTGTTGATACAAACCGATGACAATCCAATTTAGGTGAATAACTGGGCGGACAGCGAGCGACATCTGTGTTAATGCTGGTGTATGCCTCTGGTAAAAGTAAGTAATTGCTCTTGACCTTATCTTAGTGGATTTCTCGTCCATCTTGAGCAGGCCTTTCCCAAAACACTTTCCTGCAGAAGGACATTACATTGCATTCACGCACAGGAAGGAATGAAAAAATGAGCCAATGAAAGCTGTGACAAAAGACTCAAAATATCTGTCTCGTTCATGATTTGTACCATGTCAGGCCTGTCAGTGAGTGAGATTCTACCCATCAAGTTTGAATCTTGAAAAATAGTTCCCTTTATCTATTCCATTCAAACAGGTAACTTCTTGGTTTTTCCCACCGCGGGTTTACTCAGTTAGGGCCTGATTACATGAGCCGGGCTGGCCCGGTTAGCCGGGCTGATTTCTTTTGTTTTCACGCTTTGGCGAACACCAAAACAAAAGAAATCAGCCCGGTTAACCGGGCCAGCCCGGCTCATGTAATCAGGCCCTAAGACTCCTTTACAACAATTTCTAATTTTGTATTTAATTATTTTGGCGCGTGGGGATTCATGAGAACGATCAAAGACAAAAAACACCGCACTTATCACAACAGACATATGATGCTGAACTGAGTTATAATTATTCAGTTCAGTTTAGAAAACATCATTCTCGGTTAGATCTAATGGAAATTAATAGAACAAAACTTAAAAAGTTTAATTCAATAAAACTCATGTTTCAGTATAGAAAGGAAGTTGAATGAAACATATTTTGCCGCGACATTGATAATTACCGTATGATATCGGATGTGAAAATCAGTGGAAAAGGTTAAGTCTTCACACAGTTTTCATACCTACGTTACCCAAAATTTCATTTGATTATAAAATATTTCATGAGAAAGGCGTTCGAAAAGCACCTTGAAATTGTTATATTGATGCTCACATTTGTAAAACCTTCATTAACGCTCATGCTCCAGAGCCAAAACGATAAACAAGCCTCCGTGGTTGCATCAGTGCTATGCATATAACCTTTTAACGAAACAAGAAATCAGTGTTTTGGTTCTCGTCCAACATCAGTCAGCCAAGACACAACACGTAATGCTAATACATTGAAACTTTAACTCATAAATGATTGGATACTAGGATTTGGAGGCTTTGGCCAGGGAAACGACAAGGGAAGAGGGTTGGGGACAAGTCATTCAGCTGATGAAAAAGAGGAATACTGGCCACTCTTTGAGGAGTGGTAACTAAGACATATAACAAGATAAAAAATAGATTTTGCCCAGCCATCAGGCGATGGAATATGTTGACACAGTATATTTCAATATAAGGAGTTTGAGGATTCTACGTCAAGCGCAGAAATTTTTTCAAAAGATAATGTTTGTATCTCTACATTCCACTGTTTGTTCAAATTAAATATGGCGCATTTTGCCCGAGCTGTTCCGAGTTTGGGACTCTCCACCGATGTTAATACTCTCGTTCATAGTTTTACATTCAGTTTTGATCTTTGTCGATCTGCGAACTACCGCTTGACTAAAAAGTTGTGGTTTCCTTCAATTTTTGAGGTGACTTTTGCGAAGAACTATTTAAAATAAACAAAGCCTCTTCGAGAATTTTCCCTTATGGCTGCAACTATGCCGGAATTGATGACTTAACACGTCAATTTTGCAAAGAACGAGAGAGTAAAATCCTAACTCAATCACATGGTCACTGTCGTCCTCCTCGAGTTCTTCTCTTTCCCTTCGTCATCTTAGTTTTTTAAACTTATTTTTTTAAAGTAAGTTGAGACCTTGCCATGGAAAAATCAAGAGTATAAACAATATTTAAAAGAAATTCGCGATGGTCCATTTTTTTTAAACAAAACCTCTTGAAAAGTGTGACTTTATGTATATAAGCACAATATAACTTGACTGTGATCATATAATAATGGTAAAACGTGCGACAAGTCGCATACATGACCCTGGGCTGGTTTCCATTAGGTGTAACTAGAACGTTACTTTCCGGTAAATACTGCCTCAGACAAGTGGTTCTTCCAATTCACTTTGCATATCTATTTCCGCAAAGCTAAGCAGTAAGATTTCCTTCATCTTTCGAAATTTTTTTTAAGGTTTAAGAGGTGTAAGAGGTGCTAAGCTAAACAGAAAGGTTCCCTTCATCTTTCGAAAATTTTTTTAAGGTGTAAGAGGTGTAAGGTGTATGAGATAAATGATTATGTAGTTTTCGCCAATCTCCTCTGGCCAGAGTGAAAGGTTCTATTTCCTGCAGTATATTCCCTTTTCAGTCCAATTGGATGATAAACACATTATAAATAGCCCTTTAAAAGCACTTACACATTACTGATTTAATTTACATGACATAAAGCTTTCATTAGGAGATAAGACTGCTCTTTTTAGCTTTACTTTTTCCGGATCTAAATGACTTTAGAAAATTCAGTGACCGGACGTACATTTGTTGCAATTCTACGGTTGGTATTGTTTTTAAGAAATAGAAAAATATATGTGATGTGCAGGAAACCAAAATGAGACCGCCCGGCGAAAGGAAAGAGGACCATGATTTTTTCGCTTAAGGATGTGAATTATTGATTGAAACCTTCCTTGCACTGGTTCCAACATGTTTTTACCATTTAGGCCTTTTTCATATCAGTGATTTGTAACTGAAGAATATTCATTAAAACGAATGAAGAATGTAGGAGAGATATCCGATCGAAGTGCATGATTGTAAATTTGTCCTGCATCGAAATTATTTCATGTAAAATCCTTGCAAAACGTTTTAGTCTATTGCTCTCAAACGTTGTTAGACGCCTTGAAATATGAAATTAATCATAATTGGTGTTTACACGTCAGCTTTGCAACCTTAACTTTCTCTGTGAAGTGATATTATTAATAAGTGTCGTTAGGGAAAGCTTAATTTCTTGTCTGGGAAGGATGAATAAGCTAACAAATCAGATGAACAACCTAAACCGTTCACAATGCACAACGCATGTACAAAAACAACTCAGGATAACTGTTCAGAAAACAATCATGTCTTGCAAATTTTCCAAATATCTTTCTGTTGGCTATTTAAAGCTTTATTGAGTCTTTCCAAGCATAGCTACGTTTTGTGAAAAACAACAAGATAAAAGCGTTAATTTTGCTGACTCGTTTTCTAATTAATTTGTTCATTGCCGAAGTTCCTTTTCATATTAAAGGAAGCGTTGCAATATTAAAAGCAGGAAGAAAACAACAGGAAGAAGAGCCAGCCATGATGAACCCTAAACTTATCCGCCTAATGTTCATTGTTCGGTGAGTTGAACAGAATGAGGAGACTCTTAGTGAGATAAAACGTTTCCTTAACAAGAATTAAGTTCAGCTGTAATCACCTGTTCATTAATTTTGAACCAAGCGTATAAAAGGCAGTCGCTCAAAGCCTTGAAGACACGGAAGAAACTCTGATCAGACTTCTCAGTACGATCGGCTAGCTAAGACAGAATGAACACGAAATTTTCTTGGATTCTAATGGCTCTTCTTCTTAGTTCCTTTGTATGTTGGAGTAGCGCATTTTCGCCAAACCAGCATAACCCAAAGATGCGCAAAGGAAAACGACATTTTTCCTCTCAATCCAACCGTGCAAATGTAAGTAGATCAATGACAGTGGTGTATTCTTTTCTCCACGTGTACTGATTGAGGTTATCGATCACTGTCAAATCATTTCTCCAAGGGTTGTCTTTCACTTTCGAATTTCTTCAGTTCCTCCGGTAAACTTCTGCTCTGCTTTACATGTATAAATCTCCCCTCTCTTTACATTATATTGCTGTGTTTATGTTTGTTTGCATTACAGGAAAACTTCTTACGGGCATGGCGGAAAAATTCCGTTGAAAATACTGCAGAAAAACCGTCCGAGGTACAGCTTGAATAAGGCATGTCATCGTATGGAGTTATCAAGTTATCAAGTCAAGATATTAGGAAAACGATTTAGGTCTCACAAACTTTCTTAAGAGTTATTTTGGCGAGTTAAATGCGTAGTCTATGAGCTATTTTTGTAACTAAAAGCTATAATTAAAAGGTAAACATATCTTTACAAGACTGACAAGGATCTCAGGTATTTAAAACACTAAAAGAAGAAAATGATATTATTTCGAAAAATAGATTTAACAGTTTCTAAGTTTATGTATAGTTTCTTGCTATTTTTGCTCATGACGTAATCATTCACCCATACCTCTATTTCTAGTTATCACACCCGCTATACAACTTGTCGCCCAAGTTAACTGCGGTTTTGCTTTAAGCATAATTACTTTCAGACTGCGCCGTTACTAATGAGTAAGGAAAACATTCATCCTAACAGTAACAAATAACATCATAAGTAATCATAATCATGATGCTAATAATAATGATAGTGAGTCAAGAACAACTTAGAAAGTAATTTTGTGAGTAAATTGAACTCACGAACACAACAATACTTTAATTGTACGTTATCAAGGTAATGAGGCTGATGGCATCACGTTCCTTCACCAGTTAATCATGTCAATTACGAAATGCAAGTTAAATCTATTAAAAGAATATTTGAAATACAGCTCTTAGGTCGTGAGTTTATTGCTTGATCTTCTCTATTGGCACACTTCAGTTGTCAGGCTATTTCTGCTGTGTGTCTAATTTACCCAAGTCCGGAAAACAGTAGAACCATAATGAAGGTGGCAGTATATTTTTCAAACTTCAACCCTTTATTACAATCCAAATATGGAAAACTGATCACGTGACATTCATCTACAGGACACCCAATCGGAAATATTTAACAATTTCCTTTCCTTCCTAAATCGATAGCTCTAAACAGCGTGTTAATAGGCTAGGAAAACAGTGTATTTCGACCGGTTAATTTTTTATTATTTTGATTTTCAAGTCGAAGGTTGATCTTTATCTATTAGCATAGAATAGATATTGGCTAGAAAGATTTCCTTCTTTATTAAATCCATTTTGAAATCATCGGTGAACCTTGCAATCTGATTGGCTCTCATCGGTGCGATTTACTCGCGAATCCAACCTTTTATTTTGCTTTTAATTTTAATTTTTTCCAAGCCGATGAGAAAGTTTACACAACAACAATCAATCAGATTTTAAGGCTTGTGTAAAATAACAAATCGAATTGCAGGAAAATGAAAGGCAACTTTTGCAATTTTTTTACAAACCAGTGTAATACTGGATCAATAAAATATTTGTTCAGAATGAATAAGTCTGTGTTTGAGGGAATAAATTTGGGCAGTTTCAAAATGAATGTAATAACGTAGTAAGTGAACTCGTGTCGTGCAATTTTGGGTCTCTTGTGGTACAATTTGTGATTTGAGTAATCACGCGTATGACTTCAGACCAAATTGCACACCATTATTTTAAATAAACTTTAATAATTTCCGTTGGCTGTTTAACTTTAAAATTTCGCTTGTGTGGTTACGAGCAGTTTCAAGTCTGTTAGGCATCAACCTCATAAAGCAATAAGGAATTATATAGTTTTACGCGGTTGAATGAAACATGATTTTTTGAAGGCTCTGAGCAGATCAGCTATTTGTCGAAGCCAACAGCTGGGGCAAATTATTGCCGATTTGAGAAACTGGATCACCCAGTTTATTTGGAAAGAGATCTACTAGTTTACGCAAAGGTTAAACAGAATATTATTTGAAGCCGAGTCAAGCGATAAAATGCATGAGCGTTTTATCGCTTGACTCTGAGTGAAGCCTTTACTCAGACAGACGAAAACACCATCATGATTCATTGGGCTATGGACTTGTGCAGTACTTAGTTATTATCTGCACTGGTATGTGTTCCAAGCCAGTAAAAGATGTTCAAATTTTCAATGAAACCAGAGTTCTTTGCCACTGCAAGAGAAAACGAGTGGCTCTGGTAACGAGAATGGAGACCTATGATCGTTTTCGTATGAAAGGAAAAAAATGTCAATCATTTCATCATATTAACTGTGGTGTTTTACAAGGATTTCCAGCCCTGAGAAAAACTTTACGATAACTTCTAACGTGTGTTAAACTTTTTACGTGTAGTTTAAACTACTACTGACACGGGCTAGGACAAAACTCTGACCCCCTACTGACCCCCCTTACTGGCCCCCCTTACTGACCCCCTCTTAAATTCACTGAAAATCATGAATTGAAGCTAATGATAACAACCTAACGATACAAAATTACGATATTATAATAAACTCACCTCTTAAATTCCAAAATGACGGAAGATGGTCGATCTGTCTAATGCCGCGCCTATAGTCTGCCATCGTCCAAACTCGTTTTACCACAATTGTTAGGTTCTCCTACACTCATAAACGAGTGGCAAATGTGTCGAAACATTGTGTACTGCGTTGTATACGTTTGCACCGAAAAGGATTGTTTTTCTTCGACCAAAGCGTTAGAAACCGGAAGCTTGAAGTGTTTTGGTAGTGCCAGGTCACGCTCTAATTCCCAATACCAATTGTCTTCAATCTCGTACCCAGGGTATTCTCGTTTTCCAATATGGCGATGTCTTTTCCTTCGTCTGCTAAAAATTGCTTATTACCTTATAAGTCCATTAGTCACGACCATTTATCTTATTATATCGTAATTTTGTATCGTTAGGTTGTTATCGTTAGCTTCAATTCATGATTTCCAGTGAATTTAAGAGGGGGTCAGTAATGGGGGGTCAAAAGGGGGTCAGTAGGGGGTCAGTTGACCCGAGGTTAGTGTTTTTTCCTACCCCTACTGACACGTCACTCACCTTTCACGTCGCTCTGTCAAGTTGATGAATGAATGGCAAAGCACTCACCACCCTAAATCCAAGGTCGTTTGATCATCTATCAATAATGTAAACTTTTCTTGACCGGTGAAGGCCTATGGTGCTTACATAATAAACAAAATAATACATGGTTGCTTGTAGATATGGAATTTTTCCTCTCTTGTTCAACTCGAAATCTCAGTTGTTAGCTGAGCTCACTCGTGGGTTACTGAGTTGAACACTAGAAGAGAAATTTGGTATCTAGCCACTCTTATGTATTTTTCTCTATTTAATACACCTGGTCATAGTTAATCGAGGGGACTATGACCTGGTACTAGGCGCAGTTTGACATCACGACTAGAGACGATAAACAGAGGAACCCACTTCATTCAACCAATAATCAATCAAAAATGTTTGTCATGATTTCGCTTGAAAGGGCATAGGACACTATCATTAACGTGTTTATGTCGCGTGTGATTTATCTTCACGCGCGTCAGTTGGCAGTTGTGAAGATTGATAACGCGCAAACATTGACAGCTTTTGACCACATTGTTTCTTACCGCATAGATTATCAAATATTTAAATAAAAGCTTAAAGTAATTGGAAAGCGGTCCTAGTTAATTGATTGATCTAAAATTTCACTGCAATTGCTGAAAATCTCAAAGAATCTTTGTAAGATGGTACATTGCACATTTGTTTAGTGTTGTGAATGTTATTGGTGTGGTCAAGAAACAAATATAGGTTAAATTGCTTAGACATTTTATTTGATCATTTCATATATTTATCCCCAGGTTTTCAAAACAAATATATCCCCTCCAGCATAAATGATATTTAAAACACTTCGGTGCAGAACTCCAAACGCAGCAAGATGTCACGATAAGGTCTTGAGTGAGCGAATAGGATTTATGATATCATCTCCCCACCTTTCGTTGAGTAGAGGTTTGGAGAAGGTTTTAATTAGCGCGCTGGTAATTAGTCGGAATGTAGTACACAGAGAAAAATAGGAAATTATCTGAGTTAGGGGTTCACTTCATTAGTAACATAAACATCATCGATGATTTAAAACCAAGATAACGTGTTGACTGTTAAAGAGATGAAAAATAGTTCACAGTAAAAAAAAAATCTCCCTATGCGAAGAAAATTATCTGTAAATTCGCATCTGCCTTGAATTATTTGATGAGTTAAATTCTTCTAAAGGAAAGTAAAAACGTGCTTACTGCGATCCAAACTGAAACAACAGTTTTAATGAACGATGTTGAGTGACATGCAGCCCACAAGTTTCGGAAGCGGAAAAACTTTTTCTTTGTCCCATGAATTTCACAACAACAATTTAGGAAATTTGAAATTCACCCATTGAAAAATCAGTGTCCTTCTGCGCATAAAGGAAGAGGTTTAAGTGGGCTGTATTTTATACTAATCTGGTCCAGTACAGCAACTCAGAGACAGTCAGTGACTTGTGAACCCTGCCTTAATAACCGACATGAATTCAAACATGGCTGTCTTGTTTTTAGTGGTTATATCAGGTGCCGTTTTGTGGCAGAAAAGTAATGCTTTCGTCGCTGGTATAGGGAACATGAAAAGAAGAGATTTTAGGGAGGTAAGTTAGTTTAAACTTTTCTCTGGAGTTTGAGGTGCTTGTAAAGCTTTTTAACTAAAATTGAACGGTCAATTTTACGGTTTTGTCTTTCAATTTTCAAGACCTTCGTTGCATGAGGTCCATGCTAAATTGCACTTGGCGAACTGAATGGCCAACAAGTTTAATCAAACCTTCTGTATCATGAAGAACGGCTTTTGGGTTCTGATCGCTTAAAGACACTTTACATCAAATATGTAACGAATTGCCAAAGCGTAAACGATCTTTGCTTCTCTCTCTGAGGTAAATATAAGCTGTTCCTCGAAAAAACAAAAAAGGGGTCTGCAGCTTGAGTACAAACAAGTAAGACAGTCGCCTTTTTATGACTGGGGGCCACGCCTACGCTAAAAGTTAAGGAAAATACTCCGATGAGCTATATCCTCTTAGGTTTTAACACGAGTTTAACAAGAAGTTAAATGGAATATAATTTTATCGTTATTGAATATTTTCTTTTGTTCTCAGTCGGTTCGAGATTTGTTCCGGAATCACAAGGTAATGGTAGTGGCTACTAGATCCTTAAAATCTTAGTTTAGTTTGCCTTATAGCCATATTTTTGCGGAATTTACTTTCTCTTCCATTGTTAAGGTTCTTGTAGATGTATTTCAAGTCCCCCAAATGTCATAAATTATAGTTTAAGTTGTGTACAACACATTACTTGAAGCACGTAAAAATTTTCGGTTTCGGCCTTCGAAAATTAACATAAAGGAAAAGACCTCTTCAAAGGAACAAATTTTGTGTTTGGGAGCCCATTAAAAGCCATGTAGGATTAGGTTATGTGCAACAAGAGAGAAAGAGAGAGAGGAGAAAATTACCTCTTTAAAATGTCTGAACCACTGATTATTATTTGAAAGGTTGATAAGGGTCTTGACTTATCGCTAAGTTGACAACAGGAGGTCATGATAATTTTTCAATGCGCTCACTTCTTATGTTGAAAGCTGCTTTATCACTTCCATACTGAAAGGACGAGAACAAAACCCAACTCTTGATAATGAGAAAAACTATATAAAAAAAGGTCCCCATCTTATCAATCTTGATTTTTACGGGTATGCATCAAAGAAGTTCAAAGTTCAGTTTCCTTGTAATCAAAACAAAAGTCAAGGAAGATTTCACTTCGCTGTTAATTGGAGTATTCAAACAAAAGGTACCTTGTGCTACCCTTCGAAACTTCTTGTTTGCATTTAATTAAAATATATTGAGGACAAAGAGTAAAAGTGATAGAGAGTCTCAATAGGGATAACTCTTAGCCGTAAAACAACCAAAGCAATAAGCCGTTATAAGTAAAAGTTTACAAATTTTATATGTTAGTCGTGAAAAACAAATAACTGTTTATATTTTTCTGGTGACTACACAGGAAAAATATAAATATTAGCAGTAAATTGGCCAAATTTAATAAACATTAGGCATAAAAGCCGTCAGCCCATTGGCGGAGATCCTCGAATGAGGATATCATATAGTTGTGATCAAAGCGAGAACGCGTCCCCCCAATATCACCTTGAAACGACTAAAAAATAAGATATATCTGGTCTGAATTAAACCATGACAAAATTATTTTTTAAGCCAAGAAATGATCACTTCAGATCTGTGAATCTCTCCACTATTTGATTTACATACGTTATCACACAAATGGATAAAAAGTAAGCCACAAATGATCTAAATTAAGAATCTCTGTTTGTCAATTTTGCCATTATTCACAAAGTAATCGGAAAAAAATCATAATTATGTGGTCGAAATCAAAGCTTTCCAAAATCGATTTGACTTCCAGTCCAACTGTGAGGGATTACGTTTGCACGATTACGTTTGCACTAGTATACGTCGTATAAATTAAACGAGAAATAGACTGATCTTAGTGTTTATTGCGGCATGAAGTTCAGTGCATGTTCGTGGCATGTTCGTGTTCATGTTCATGTTCATGTTCATGAAAGACATGGCGTGCTTAGAAAAAAAAATCGTCAAGTTAGATATAACATGTTCTTCGTAACCAAAGACCCCTAACCATTTTCAGTTTCGTGTACATATTTTTTTAGCTTTGCTTTTTCTTTCTGTGTGGGAGTTCACTTTAAAAATGAAAACTTTAACATGAATCTGAGTCACCATTTTGAAAAGGTTCTAATCTCAATGTTGGAAAATAGGAATCAGTCGATAAACTTAACAATATACTTAGTTTTGAGAATTGAATGGTGAGAAAATCTGTATACATAGCTACACATAGTTAAAAAAAATCGCGAGTACCTAATATGCAGCCTAACATTTTCTACCCAATTTATTTTGCAACAATCGCAAAATTTTCGCAGAAGTTGCCATTGTGTAGGTGCCCACGTAAATGCGAGGTCGATGAGAGAGATACTTTAACTTCTAAACAGTTGAGAGCAATAAAAGAGTTTGATGACACAAAAGTGGCAAACAAGGACTACAAATCATGAGAGAAGAAAATTGCCAGCAATATCACATCATTGAAATATTACTAGCTGCTTCTAACGCTCCTTCGATTAACTAATTTGATTGAAATACACCTCTCGCCTTTCTATAGGTCCGTGTGGTGGGCGAAAACGCGCGGGCGCTCTGGAAGGACCTCTCAAATGCGAGTCTTGTGGAGTGATTTTTACGAAAGTTCTTAAATGATTAGATTCACCCTAGGGAAAATGAGGAAATACTCACATAGTGTAGTCGCTACTCTGCGAGGTATTTTGATTTCCATTAGTGTGTCGGCTTGCCCTGCACGCAATGTGGCATTGTATCAAAAATATGCTGAATCATTTCCAAAAAGACAACAAGATAATGGCAACGACAGAGCTACAAAGGGCAGAGAGCCCCCTTAAAAAGATCTCCTTTTGTAAACTAAAAGCTTCAGCTGAATTCGAATTAAGCGTTGTTCGTTTGGTAATTAAAAACTCTTTCAGTGGCATACTTACCCTCCGCGGTATATCAGTAAACTTCCACACGATATGGAGGAAACTGTTTTGACTTTTCGTTATCAGTTCGCATGATAAATATGCTACCACTAACAGTACGTTGTGTGCCTAAAGAAATGCCAGCACTCTTTGTAGCAAACGTTGACAACTAACAGAAACAAGCCAGCTCTAACTCACTTCTAATTTAAGAATTAATAAAATGAGGTCTAATATGTAATAAACTAATATCTAACTGAAAAAGTATGCACGAGAAATCATATCCACTCGATTTTCAAAGGTCAAAATAATTAGAATTCTAGCTTACATTTGGTAAAACACCAAAACTCTTTTCCGCAGCAAGAAATGAACATTTCAGAGTGTCATCTAACATAAACATCACAATTTAATTGTGATTTAAATAGGCCTCTCTTCGTGCTGATTTTCAAACAACGAAAGCTAATTACGAGCGTAGTTTCGCTGCGGGATCATTTGTCTTGATCCGTTCAATTATTTGAAAGTCTCTAAACAGATTCATTACTGCCGCGTAGGTAGTTATTCACTTTGCAAAACAGGTGTTGGTGTTTTCATTGTTATTTCGTTCATCGCCGATATTTAGGATACTCCGCTAATGCAGAGTTGAAAAGTCACAATGAATTGTGAAGAAGAAAACCTACCTTACTTTAAGCTAAGTTAAAAGAAAACGATAAAATGGTATTTTGCGTTGAAATCCCCAGGATGAGTGGGCAACCCGTAGGATGTATAATTTTGGTATTGAGACAAAAAAAAAAAAAAAAAAGAAGTAAAACATGGAAGAACTAAGGCTTTTCTGGCAGACCACGAGATGCAACAATACAAGTGTGAATGGGGAAAAAGTGACACATATTTTTCCCGGGGGCTTCACGGGATTGTTCGTTCGAAATTTTTGAATGTAACTTTTAATTGAGATCCATCTTGGGGTCAAGCTTTCTTTGACCCCTGCGATTGATTATTTGACGGCATAATTTTTATGATGTCACATTCTTTGAATGTTACTCAGTATGGCTTCTTTGTGATCCACTTTTCTCTAGTCAGAATGACGGCGCATGTTCGTCATTCAGTCTCTTCCACGCCTAACAGACATAGTGACAACTAGTAATATGTAATAATATAAGGGGATGCTAGAGCGCTGCTAAATTCGGTGATTTCCACTTTTAAGCGATCTGCACAACTAATACGCTGGTCATTGTTGTGGCATATCCCCAGGGAATAGTAAACTGGAATAAAAGTGTCCTTTAATGGCGTTGACGGGGTCGCTTCCTATAGCACACGGAAACGGAAAATTCATTTTTGTCACACAAAAAAGTCACAACAACAATTGTGATAGCTATTAAGCAGATTTGAAATTCACTGATTAAAATGCACCATTTTTGAAAGTACTTCCCCCACGACGAAGTATAAAAGGCGACATTTAAGCTCAAAGTAGTTGACATTAATCTGATTGTATACCGAAGTCTGTAAACCTGTACAGTGACTCTAATAACGTACGACATAATCAACATGAATTCAGGAATACCAATTTTTCTTATGATCGTCGTGTTAGTCGCTTTTTTCTGCCACAAGTGTGACGCTTTTACGGCTGGAGCAGGAATTTATAATACAGGGAGGGACAAAGGAACAATAAGTGAGGTACGGTAATGTAAAGTTCAATTTGGGATAGCTGCTCTGGTCGAGAATATCGTTTAATGCATTCATCGCTGTTTATAAGAAGGTCTATTTTGAGTATTAAATCGTTATTAGTTTTTAAAAAAGTTTTAGTGAGCATCTCTGTCCAACCAGTCGCCCACACGGACCGACACAGATAATGCGACCCAAGGTTGAACTTAATACGAGACCCCTGAGATTTTGTCATCGTATCAGGGAAAGATCATTTGCTCATAAAAACTATTATTTGCAATTTAGGATGTGATTCCCAGTATGTTTAAGCCACAAATTGATGTCAAGTCTAACGACTCAAAACGTAGGCCATTGAGACTCGACCTCAAAAGCCCTCCTTGAAGAGGAACAATGGGTGGCAAGATCTGTGATACTTTTGTAGCCCCCTTCATAACCTACGGAACATTATTAAGCCCTTCGCACCGGTTAGTTTGGTTAAGCTGAAGCAAAAATTCCATTTCCAAACTTTTTAAAACGTTTGAGCACAGGAAATTGTTACATTTTGTACTTTATCACAATTTAACCCTCTTTTTCATCGTTTTCATTACCATTATAAGGTTAAATGTTGAATTTCTTCAAGACTGCAATATCATTAAAAAAACCACAACCGAAAACTTTAAAAATTATCGCCAGCAATTCTCTAAGCTACTACAAAAATGATAGATCGGTATTATTCAACCCACGTCGCATGCATTTTTTAAAATTTTTTCAAAAGGAGAGCAACCTAATCACCTGTTATGTTTCTTTTCGAAATGCAAACATCATATTTACTAGCAGATCATGTTTATATTTCGGGGTCTAAAAACTTTCTTCAAGCAGTAATCAATTTAGTGATTTTAGGCAAAACATCACGCGTGATTGGGTTTTTGGAGAAATGTAAACTCGATTAAAGAATAGTTGATAGAAATCCACACAGTACGAAACACTTGAAATTGTCTGTTTTTCACATTTTATTTATCAAAACATAAGGAAATGTTGTTCATTTAACAATAAGATAAATATTTTAAACATTGAAGTTGATGAAACATGTGTTTTCCTAATTTCAAGTAATTAAAAGAAAAAACTTGGTACTATTGGTGCAGCGAAGACAAGAATCCGGACGCTAAAAGTTTTGTTCTTTCTTCATTTCCTTTTCGTATTTCGCCGACGCATTCTTTTCTAAAAAAGACTTTCGACATCGCTTTGAACTAACGATGAAGCCTTAGGCTACTTCTTATTGCAATTGATTTCGTGCATAGGAGCAATAATTCTCAGATTTGATGGATAACTTATCTGACGAATCACATCTCCAATATGATAGATTTCCCTTGGATTACTCCCTTGTACGACAATTTGCATGGGTAGCAGGTGAATCTGAAAAATCCTATTGTCGCAGCTTAGAAGCGAGAATAGGAAAATAATTTTTCTTTCTGCTGAAGTCAGATTATTGTCACAACGAACTATATTGCACACATAACTTTCCTCCGGTCACACTTTTAAATGATTAAAACATTAAGTGCTCAATTTTATCACGTTTGTGGCCAAGGGTCTTTCGTCGAGTAATCCAATTCTCAAAGCCTATTTCTTAACATTTTTTACATGAGCATTATGCATATGGGACCTAAAATAACAGCTAATGAGGTTGAAAGCGGAAGCGACTCCTCAAAGTCACATCTTAAGGCTACTACATGGAACAGATCAGGCATTAATTCAGGTGTACACAATCATGTAATTCTTTTATCGGATAAGAGGGCTCTTCTTGTTCAACAAGAATCTGATATCACATCAAATCGAACACTGAAGAAACAATTTTTGAAACTAAAAACTACTCACATATTTCAGAACCAGTTATACGAAAAACAAAGATATTACTTTCTATACTAATTTGTTATTTTTCACCTTTTGGGTAACTGCTTGAAGTTCGGATACAATGAAATATATGAAGTTCATATATTTTAAACTGCGGTATTAGATACGTATTTGCACGATCCTCGCAGTAGATAACGCTATTTAAGCAATAGCGAAAATCAGACCTGAAAAACAAAAAAATCAAGCCTGTACGGGATTCCAACCACTGACCTCTGCGATACTAGAGCAGCGCTCTACCAATTGAGCTAACAAGCCAACTGGGAAAGTGATAAGCCCGTGAAAGTGATAAATCACTTTCACGGGTTTATTACGAATCAACTTAACGGCCTGCTCCCAGTTGGCTTGTTAGCTCAATTGGTAGAGCGCTGCACTAGTATCGCAGAGGTCAGAGGTTCGAATCCCGTACAGGCCTGATTTTTTTCAGGTCTGATTTTCGCTATTGCTTAAATAGCGCTATCTACTGCAAGGATCGTGCATCATACATATCTAATACCGTAGTTTAAAATATATGAACTTCATATATTTCATTGTATCTGATTTATCACTTTCACGGGTTTATTACGAATCAACTTAACGGCCTGCTCCCAGTTGGCTTGTTAGCTCAATTGGTAGAGCGCTGCACTAGTATCGCAGAGGTCAGTGGTTCGAATCCCGTACAGGCCTGATTTTTTTGTTTTTCAGGTCTGATTTTCGCTATTGCTTAAATAGCGCTATCTACTACGAGGATCGTGCATCATACGTATGCTTGAAGTTCGTTTGTCAAGAAGATATGACAAAAGTTGCAAATAATTGAATAAAGAAACAATTTAAAACCTTTAACGATAATTTCTACAAATTCAAACAGTAAGTAACAAAGGTCAACCAAGCACGTTATTGGTCATAAACCGAGATGTCCCTCTCTCACCAGGAGAACATGATTTATGTTCTCTAGAGACTAGAACTCCTTAATAAACATGCTTTAAGAATAATCCTTAGTCATAAAGTGAGCACATACGAGGTGCTTTTGGAAAGTCTAATCCTTGTGAGAAAGAAAAGACTTCTCGATATATTGATTTTAGTTCATAAATCATTTACTCAGCCACGCCTGTCTACATATCAGCATTATTTACGACTAGAACCAACATTAGTAGGCTTAGAGGTATAAACAAGTTGCATTTACCACATGTAAATACCACATCTTATGGGAAAAACTCCATGCTCTCAAGTTATGGAATATGTTACACGACGACTTAAGAACAAACACAGCATAACTTATTTTAGATACAACTTCCTATACTTTAGAAATTTAAACTTGCTAGATTGATTATTCCTAATCTTCATTTGACGGTATTGAATATATAACTCTACAAGCATATATACATCTTATTGTTCTCTTTTTCTTTTTCTTAATTAATTATACATATATCTTTCACTGTATTTATTTCTCTAAGATATTAGTGCTTATACGCTACTCTTCAATCCGAGATGAAAAAAAGTTTTACTACTCCTACTACTTCTACCCTCGAGTAGATTTACTGAAGTACGTATAACATGAACATGATGTGCACTTGAAACCATATTTCATGATCCGCCATTGCAGCTTTACTTTTGTGATATTGCTCTACAGCAGATATCTAAAACATCTTTCCAATTTCCTCAAGTAGAAATGTTTGGCATCAACAACCTTGGACCTACGAAAAAGATTGGTCGTATTTTAAAACACTGCTAGTCCTGGTTCTCACAACAAAAATAAACGCAAATTTGAAAAATAAAGAATTGATCAAAATGAGGAACCGAGTTCTCGACATTTATTTTTTGTTTCGTACTTGGCTTCAAAAACTACAATCTTGAAAAAAGGACTAATTAAAAACAGCTGAGGACATTGCAATTCGATTATAATTGAATATCAGGGTTGACAACATCCTATTCCTTTTTAAAAGAACTTCTTCAGCATTTTAAATGTTGTGTGCAACGATCACAGGAACATGGTGATAACGTCATTGAAACCAGCTTTGAAGCATTGTCGCTTTCACATATCAAACTCACGGGGTACAAATAATCTCTTACTGAATTTCGTGACCACGCCCACTTCATCGGCCCACTCAAATCGAGTGCGATTTTTGGATGTTATATCATCTTGCCGACTCTCTGTATAAAAAGTTAACAATGTACCACCGAAATATTGAACTATAATATCATGGCTTTCCATTTTGTGTATTTTCGTACTACAAAGTAAAGTTTTTCCCTCGTCATTTTCACCTTTTCCCGAGCGGGTCCGTCAAAATTAAGAAGGCGTTCGTGGTCAAAACAAGACCGAGCAAGGAGTCTTGGGCGATTTCTCTCTTACGCAAGCGCAAATTGAAAATGTACCGCCAAAATCAAAGAGAGGAACAAATTTCCTTTGTTTTGATATGTAAATTGTTGAACAAGGAGCAGATTGAACCTCGTCAAATGGCTAGTCAAAACAGCCACACCTTCCTCCTTTTGCTCGTTTCCTGTTTTATAAGCGTGAAAGCAGTGGGAGAAGAATCGGGTAGCTCGGAAAGCGCTTCACCATCGTTTACTTACGAGATAAACAAGTAAGATTTGTAAAGTTATTTTCCGAAAGAGTCGGAATGAATACATTTTTTTCAGGTTAGATTGCTGTTTTTACCCTAAACGTCGTCCAATAAATTTTTGTTGCAGCCTACTAATCTATACAATTTCGAAGGAAAATATTCAGATGCTTCACCGTCCCCGAAGGGGGTTCTGTCCTGGTGTACCGGTTCACAAGGGAATTACCATTGTTCTTTCTTTGTTTAGGAGTTATCGGTTAGCTATTGTGTATTGTTTGGTCTTTTGTATTGGCTCTTGTGAACCGGTACATGAGGACAGAACCCCGAAGGGTCTCCACTCATCGAAGCGTGTACTGTAGCCAATGTAAAGAATTTTCAGGCCCTTGTTGGGTTTGTCAACCTCCGTGACTTCAATATTATACAATTTTGTATATTTTCTCTGTGAAATGACCTTTTTAACAAGGGTCTATGCTGAGTGTTCGTTGCAGAATCGCTTTGGTTCTCTTATCTCTCTTTTTGGCTTGTCCGCCATTTTGAAAATTTGCTCAGGAGGGCATCTGGGTTAGCGGCCGCGCCAGGCTGGAACCGACAAAAACAAATGTCCATCGCAGTGGGGAAACAGTTTGATATGAAGCATTTAAATTAAGATCATGGATCATATTTTCTTATTTTTTTTCTTTATTATTTTCTTATTTATTGTAAATTGAAAGGTTAGAGAGTCTCAAAGGGGTGATGGCTTTTACAGCTAACGGTTAAAATTTTTGCCATTTACGGCAAACAGTTAACTTCCTTCCTTTAGGATCACGGCCTTCTCGCCCCAAACTCTGCGCGGTCACGGCCCCTCAAAGAGGCCTTCCCAGCAGGGAAAATGTGATAAGCAAAAACAAAATTGCAGTTCATTTTTTTATGATTGACGGTTAAAATTTCTCAATTTTAAGCTTAACAGATAAGTTTTTAGACTATTTATGGCCAACAGTTAACTCGATCAATACTTTCAGGTAAGCCTCCTGTTTTTTTAATACAGAGACCATTTGTGAAATGGAGTCGGGTAATGCCGACTGCTTTTACACGCCCATTCGACAACTTGAGTTGAGCAACGCATTCTCGGTTAATTTTAGAATAAAATATTTCATTCATCTCATTACGTACAGAGATCCAGGGACTCAGCATTGCATTAGTGCCATGTGACAACATTAATTTCCCACTGATGTTTAAGTCTTCAATCCACAAAGAATGCGGCGTAAAATTGCTTCAGAACTAAAAACCAACACATAAAATTACTATGATTCAAAAATCAATTCCTTTATCACGAAACTTTCTGCAAATTGGATATTTCTTAGATGGGACTTCTGAGACTGGTTAGGGGTCAGTCCATCGAACACAACCCCTCGGCACTTTATCAGACCTCCCTTAGATTTTGCAGGAGATCCGTGGTACTCGTGGGCACTCGAGCCTCAGACCTTCCCATTTTCTGTGTGACCCGTCAGTCGCGTCTTCTTCCCTCTAATGTCAGCCAAGTATAAGCCGGTATAAGTGATAGCGAAAAGTAACAGGGTCATGGCATAATTCCTACTTAAGTTTTTCGTTCTCATTTCAGTCCACCTGGCATCTAAAACAACTAAAGTACATCTGTGAAGCTGCCAAGGTGAGCTGTTCTGAAGTTAATGTGAGAAAGACTGCAGAAACCAGGAGTGACAGGAAGAGAGGTGTACTAGAAAAAGATCATGGCGAACAGGGAATTGGAAATCAGTGAAGCAATGCTGCAAGAACTTAACGAACAACTAACACTCAGTTGAACTGAATCTGGTCTTCTGAGATCTGGTGAAACATTGAGATTCTAAAAGTGCGATGTGCACAATTAAAATGACTTATTACGTGTAATTTGAGGGGTAAATAAAGCGATTTAAGAGCAAGAAATATTATATTTATTCCGGGTGCGTGAAACAAGCTTTGATAAATGGCCCGGGCTGTAAGCGGTCAACGTGACTCCTAGAACAAGAAAGGCTTACTGAAGAAGTGTGCACTGAAGAGAAAATTAAAAAAAATTGATATGCGATTTCAGTGAAACAGAAGTCGCAACTGGTGAAAAGATATCATGAGCCGTTCTGTGTAACAAGCAATGCTGGCGTGAAGCGTAAGTAACGAGAGTTGCCTGTTACGCTTGCGTAGTGTCATCCCAATACGCGCGAAAGCAAAAGCTTTTGATAAACATGAAACATGTACCGCAACGTACAGCGGTAACAGTTAAATGTTCGTGGAGATGTGTTGTCATCACTGCAGATTCTCAGCCGGCGTGGAAGGTGAGATTTGTCGTGTTACACGAGGCGCCTATTGCCGTTACTCTGCAATCACTTCTTCATTAGGAACAAAATTATTTCTTTACACGCAAAACCCCTGATTCAGTAATACTGTCTTCCTCGACGTTTTTTTTTTCTTGTCTGAAAGTCATCATTGCATTGAGAAGATTCTGCGATATTGCCAATGGCTGAGTAACCCCTCACTGCTGTGAGATCCACTTCCGGCGGCTCTGCCGTAAAGAATGACTTCACTAATGATGAATATGCGTCCTCAGGCTTATCATTTTCCCTTATTTCCAACATGGCTGTCTTACATGTGGTTGCGACGTTTCGAAGAGGAAACTTTAAGTCCATCTTTTCCCTAATGCCAAGCTATGCGGACTAGAAAAACTGGGAACTGGAAGACGAATCCTTCCTCAATAACCTGTAAATTGCACCCCATTCTCTTATCTTATTTTATTTATTTATTTTTTTTTTTACTATTCCTTGCTTCCACTTGACCAAAAAGTACATCTAATTATTCACCATAGATAGGAGTTATCATTGAGTGCATAGCACCTCAGCGCACCTCTTGCTATTTCTCCGAAACTACGTTTCAAGTTGACGGATTTTTGCTTTGCAAAGTTTGTGATTGTGATTGTTTGTCGGTAACGTAGCCTTACAGTATGGGAGAAACTGTGATAGATTTGACTGAAAAAGCAAGGGGCAGGGAGAAAGGGTAGAAAACCAGAAAAACCTTCCCCCCTCCCTCCCTTCCCTCCCTCCCCTCCCTTCTATCCCTCGCTTTGTCACTTACCTCAAATCTTCCACCCGTTCGGCGACAGAATATTCGCCGCGCTTACTCTCGCGTTTAAAACACAAACTACCGCCCGCAAGCAGGAAAATATTTGGTAGGTTTGCAGTTGCTCAGATATCCGGATGATTTCGTTTTTACCATGAGAGTTTTTGTCTGTGCCGTGAGAGTTTTTGTCTGTGCCGTGAGAGTTTTTGTTTTAAACGCAAGCATAAACACAGTCACAGGAAAAATGCCCTCTGTAATTGAGTATTTATCTTTACCTCGTTGTTTATGTAATCGTCAAGACATACCCTTACGTGGCTCCTTGAGTATCATTTTCGGGACACTTTCTCAAACCCACTGCTGATTGCTGTCTTGTATGTTTGCTAACTATTGAGATCCACACTAGTGGAATCAAGTTATGCCGCAGTTGAACAAAAGTTTGTGAAAGTGCACGTAATCTTGACGTGTGGAAAATAAAAGAAAGTTGATTATAATTATTGAATACAGCTGTATGTCTCAAACTCTGGGCGCAAAGAACTGCACGAAAGGGCACAGATATCTTGTGTTTACGTTTAAGCCTGTGTATGGCTAGACCAACCTTATTGAACGGTGTTTTGCAATCCTGATATTTCCTGATACCGTTTATTCGCCACATTGCAGAATTAACTGACTTAAAGAGCTAAATTTACAATCAATAATTAATTAAAACTACAATTACTATAAGAACAATAAGAATATCTTAATTAGCTATTTACATGTTTGTATATTCACTATTAAAAGAGATAAAGGAACCTGAACGCTGGGTCCGGCAGCGACTCCTATCAGCGTAAACAATACTTCTGTTGTTGTCGCCGGATCGAAGGTTGTAACTATGACCACTCGTTGCTGTTCTCGGTATAAGAAAGTTAATGGGATGGGATTTTTTAGACATCTTCTGAACATATTTACAGCAGAGCTGAGTTCGTCTGTTAACTGTTATCATCAAAAAGACAAAGGTGTCTAGGTAATTTTTATGATATGATGACAGTTTTTACAGTTTTGTTGTGGAAAATAAACAGGTTACTTAATTCAATCGACGTAGGCCACACATAAAAAAGTTAGCCATTTGTCCGAGACTTCGTTCGTTTAAATTGTACAGGTCGCGTATTATATAATCATGCACCAAAAATGCTCTTACTCGTCTGTATTATCTACCTCAGGTTGTGAAATAACGGGTGTACGATTTGCTGGGTTTACGAGGGTAAAATACAATGTGCACATACATTTTGCGACGAGTAAATTTATCTAGAGCTGGAGCCCTCGTCGCGTCAGGGCGTCAGGCTGTTAAACATGGAAAAGCTGAAGGACTTTCAGAGATTGTAGATAATCTAAAACAAATTGTTTCACGGAAGACCAAGCGAGCTCTAGAACTAGCGCAAGAAAAAGGCTCCTCTGTATGGCTCACAGTTCTTCCCCTTCAAGAACATGGTTTCAACCTCAGCAAGAGAGAGTTTCGCGATGCTGTTAAATTACGCTATGATTGGCCATTCGATGACATTCCATCAGTGTGTGCGTGTGGGGAAAACTTTACAGTAGACCAGGCAATGATTTGCAAATAAGGGGGCTTTGTTATCCAACGGCATAATGAGTTGATAGATCTCGAGGCCGACCTTTTGAGTATAGTGTGTACCGATGTCGAGGTCGAGCCAGTTCTCCAAGACATCACTGAAGAACAACTCAGCAGAGGGTCTAATAGAGCACAAGACGCAAGATTGGTCGTTCGGGCGCGTGGCTTCTGGGATCCCCAGAGCTCGGCATTCTTCGATGTGAGGGTTTGCCACCCTAATGCCGAATCTTACAAGGACCAGGAACCACAGCAGATTTATCGCATTCATGAAAACGACAAGAAGCAGTTGTACTCAAGGAGAGTGTTGGATGTTGAGCATGGCTCGTTCACGCCGCTTGTATTTACAACTACAGGAGGGATGGGGATGGAATGCGTAAGATACCACAGCCGATTGGCCGAGCTGATAGCTGCCAAGAAAGGGGAACGATACTCGCAAACAATTTCCTGGATCCGAGCAAAGACATCCTTTGCCCTCCTTCGGTCGGCCTTAGTTTGCCTTCGAGGATCGCGGGTAAACCGCCGCTGCCGAGGGAGCCATTGACATTGTTTAATGCTTTTTAGCCGCCTTGTATATAGGGTTCTAGATTTGCAATTCACCTTTCTCTTTTCTGTATAGTTTTAGATATGCTTTTACATATCAGATTATTAGACTTTGAATCTGTTCAGATTTGACTCCGTTATTTCTAGTTTTCTAGACACTTTGACATTAAAAAAAAAGGAGCAGATGTGAGCCGAAAGTGAGTTCAAGTTATTTTGGATCGTTTTTTAGGCTGTTAATATTTTGTATTGTAGAGGATATCTAGAGCTGGAAATTGTCTTTGAAAAGAACCGGAATTATTATCTTCTCGCGGAAAATCGAATAAAAATATCATGAAAAACTGATATAGACCTGACATACTTACTTCAGTTCAAGCGAGAGTTATTTAACAGCGGCGAGGCGGCGAAAATAGCGGAAATGAAGATACAGGAGAAATAACGTATATGTGCACGATCCTTCGCAGTAAAGCACTATTTAAGCAATAATGAAAATCAGACCTGAAAAAAATTCAGGCCTGTACGGGATTCGAACCACTGACCTCTGCGATACTAGTGCAGCGCTCTACCAATTGAGCTAACAAGCCAACTGGGAGCAGGCCATCAAATTAATTCGACATAAACCCGTAGATGATAAATCAAACAACAAACATATGAAATACATATATATGAACTGCGGTTATGAAACGTATATGTGCACGATCCTTCGCAGTAAAGCACTATTTAAGCAATAGTGAAAATCAGACCTGAAAAAAATTCAGGCCTGTACGGCCTGAAGTATACAGGAGATATACCTACTATATAGGATTATACCTACTATACAGGAGAAATAAGTTGCATTTGAAGAGAAATTTACATCAATACGATAATTTAATTAAAAATAATTTTTGTTGAGGTAGACTACCTGCGTCGCTTTTACAAGGTCTGTTCTGTGTTTATTTTGGCAATTTGGCGCACGAAACATCGCCTGATTAAAACAAAATGATTTAAGTTCTATTAAAATGAAATGAGTGTGAAAAGAGCGTAGAACAATTAAGGAAAATTAAATATCCGGTCGAAAGAGAGCATTTGGCGACATAATACGAAGGCAAAAAAGAAACAAACCTATGCGTTATTAACTACCTTGAAAAGTGCCTTCTATTGTTACGAAATTCTTTTCGGTGAATTTTGTTTACAACGATAATCTCTGTTTGATTTTTTTTTTTTTCGATTACAAAAAAATATCACTCTTAGAAATGTAAAAAAGGGATTCGAAAAACTGTTCGTCAGATCTCACGGTTGAGTACAACATGTCTTTTCAAAACTGAAAAATCTGAAATAAAACGGACGCCACAAATAAGCTTAAGAAGTAGTTACTCCTTGTTCCTTGTGAAAACAACTGGAATTGGCCTCGACTCAGATTAGGTAAAATGGTCCAATTGTTACGGGAGTTTTAACTTTTCTGCGAGTCCAGTTTAACTGAGATATTAATCTAGAACTAAAGACAATGATTCATCAAATTTGATTAAAATTTAATCTTTCTATTTACAAGAGAGACGAAGTTATTGAATGTTGCTCAAACATTGATAACAGGACAACGTCTGTGAAAAGGACAAAGTCTGATAACAAAACGATATTTCTGCACACGCTCCACTGAAAGCCGACGAATCGATTCTTTCAAACTGCATTAAAAGAACGCTTTAGTCTTTGTTACTCCTATACGTATCTTTTTCTTTTTGTTCTAAGCGATGATTTCGCACTCAAGTTGTCGCTAACCCGTACTCGTTGATGTACCAAATTTCGATCGCTTTTACTGATTTACAAGTGTTCTGTCTGATTCCCGGCCCACTCGCGTAGTTTGTGATACCAGCTAGAGACCGTGAGGTTGTGGTACAATTTCCTTGAACGCCTTGGCCTTTGATAGTCTTTTTATCGAAAAATTCGGGAAACATTGTCTTTGCAAGGTTTATTTCCTTGTTGATACGGTCCATCTTGGCTGATGAGAGCAATTCCAATGAACCAGAGCTGGAACTTGAAGAATCATCACTGTATGATTTGTAAAAAACAAACCCTTGCTGAAATGTTTCGACAAGACTTTCGCTGATGCGCCGTTGACAAGCCATGTTTGATCCAAAAAAATAAAATTTAAGGAACTATTGGTTAGGGCTGTCACTCAAAGGAGGCTTCTAGCTCGACTGAAACTCCGTTTGGCAAACATCTCACAAAATGACAATGATAGTTGAAGTTACATAACGAACATCTTACCGCATTGAGCGAGCCTGCACGAGACAAGCCACGTGAAACTGTGCGCGCGTGATGTTTCACTAAGATCAAGGGTTTTTAATTAGTGGTGCCCAGGACATCTTAGGGCAAAGCTTTGAGATTTCAAAAAATTAAAGATATAGAAATTGAGAATTGATACACAAAGCGCTAATCATGCCATAACAAACGAAATTTTTTCTGCCAGAGGAAACTCGTTTAAATTTTTACCAGATTTTGAAATCAAAAATCATGTATGACAATGATTTTAACTCCTTTCACATTTTTCCCGTAATTCATCCAATTTTGGTTTTAGCTACATGCAATAGTTAAAGTTTCTGGCAGAAAAAGTTGTCTTATTTATTCATAACTTTAAATTCAATCTGGAGAGAAAATTTCAGAGAGATCATTTGATCCTTGGCGAATTGTCTGGAAAAAATATGTTGATCGATGATTTCCATTATTAATCTAGCCAAGGTCATCTTAGTGCACATCCGAGTAATTATTCTATTTTTTAGTTACTTGATGTTTGGTCAATAGTCGGTGATCATGGAAGATCAATAGACGCTGGATATGGATATGTCAGCCTGCGTGAACCTATAAATGTTTCTTGTTTTGTTTCAGTAGTAGTCTGAACAAGTGTTGAAACAGTACATGACAAATAAATCATGACCACCATTTGAACGATTTTACCAGAAAATGTGTAAGTGTCAACAGATTCGTTAGGTAAACGAATGCAAGGTTAATGAAATTTATTCATGGTTTGACCACTGGAATCATGGTGGGAAGGGCTAATGGAAGGAGACAAAGAATTATTATTCTTTCCTGCTAATTAGCATTCTATAAACTGAGCTCGATACTCGGTCAATATCAAATTGATTGTGTTTCAGGGATATACGACTTAGCTCTCACTTGTCCAACTTTTACCTCCAACTCAAGTCATGGCATAACCAAGAAATTAGAATTGCAAACTCACGAACAACGTTGGCGACACCATTTCCATTTCATTATAACGAACAAATTCTAGAGAATTACATCGATACATTGATTATTTTCTATTTCTAAAGGTAAGATCACTAAGTGTAGTTATAGTGTAAATAAAAAAAAAAAACTACTTAATAATGTATGCCGACTAAGTTCGTTTCTAAACCGTCAGGCTCCGGCGTAAATGCCAGCAAAATTGTTCTCTGTAATCCTTAAAAACAAACTTTGAAGCAGATTCCTTCTCAGAATAAAAGTCTGAAACAGATTTTTCCCGGTCAAGCACTTCCGTGTTCAACAGCAACTTCGATGACTTTGATACAGTAGTTAAAAATTTATAATCCGTATTTGTAAAGGAAGAGAGCCGCGAAAATCCCCTCGAATTCCACAGTAAGTTCATTTTCCTGTAAGGCATTTCGACATGAGCCATTCTGACGATTTGCATTTTTCCAAGTTAATCGTTCAGTTCTTCCTCGCAAAGTAAAACGGATGATTCTCGGAAATAATAAGGGATCCTTTTGAAAGGATTATGTAACTGAGAGTCCTGGAAAAACACGTGCAAAGGCAATTGAAGACTCAACATGATATGAATAGAGTTTGTCTTGAAACTAAATTAAAATTTTTCTATTTGCAGAAAATCGTACAAATGAAGAAGAGTCATCTATTTCATGGTGTTACGCTGATCAATTATAGGTTGGGCGATTCCCAGCATAATGGCTCAGCATAAAAGAAACGTCTACAAATCTTTCGATAGTTTTGGTTTTGGTCTATTTCACAGTAATCCAGACTTTTTGGCTTTTTTTCTTTTAAGACGCTTATTCAAATGATATTTCCAAGTCACTTCATTTCACTATTTTTAGTAATGTTTAATCACAAAAGACTGATTTTTTATTCAAAGTGATAAGATCTATCCCAATAACGCTGTCAAGAATTGATTTCAACAAGTATTATATTGAAAGATTCTTGTCTGAGCCAATATTTGTATATTCTGCCCAGATATGAGGTAAGAAGGACTTCTTTACCTTCCTCGGCTTATATAAGCATGACGGTGAAATTTTCTGACTTTCATCTGGCTTTATATTCCATTTACATTCCCTTCAACCTCTAGCCTTAAATTCGATAGAAGAGCACTATGTATTTTTATGAATTCATGCCCGTGATGATGATGTCCACTTTTGGTTCTGACATGATGAAGCGAATATCCGGTATCAATCGCATCCAGTATTTATCACCCTTGCTCCACAGACAAAATTATGTTTGTGCACGTTTATTTCTTGCTGAAGCTCATTACGCAATCCCTTAAAGTAATTACGAAACATATAGACGCACCCCCGTGTTGAAAATAAATCCATTTACGTCTGCCTGGTTTGTCTGATTATCGTCCGGAACAATCTCGTGTACCACGGGTCACGCTCCTCTAATCTTTTGCGGCCAGGTCAGGGCGACCATGTGAAATTGCGCGATACCTATCACATTCTCAGTCATCTGCTAATTCTGGTTGATGAAAGTATAAATAATTTCGCGCTGAAAAGGGAAAAAAAGTTGTAACGGGAATTAAACTTGACTTCATAAATCCGCGCTGTTCGAGATCTCCTGTATTTTCAATCGACATCGTCAACTTGGACAAAACATGGGCGCCGAAATATAGCAGGGATGAAAATAAGTAAGCTGCGTTGCCGCGGGCTAAAGAAAAGCAATCGTCACATTCTCTAATATTAATGTGCTACTGCAACGAAATTTTTGCATTTTATTTTCCGAATTTTCTGGTGTTAACTTCACATTCAGACCCCAAACTATAAGAATAAGCGTAAGTTTCTCAAATTTGACTACGTTATTCCTTAAAAACAGCGCCACGAAGACATTAAAAATTCTTCCGCCATTGCTCGAATAACACGTTGGAGAGCCCGCGAAAATAACTACAGCGGTTTTAGTTGTGACGTCATTGACTCACTTTGCCACGCGAACAACAACAAAACAACAGAGGGAAACACGGAGTATTAGGTATGTCTTCACGTTCAAATTCTCCTTCTGTTTCTTTCGAAGACGATTCGGAGTTAAACTTCTCACTCACTGAAGATCCACCAGACGATAATGGCGAAGGATATCTTTACGATGACAGTTTAGAGCCCGTTGCGACCGAAGAAGAGGTCGCAGCGTATAAAGAAAGTTTTGGGCGTGAAGAAGAGGAACAACAGGAATACCGACCCCGTCGCCGTGGTGAAACAAGTGTTACTACATGGTGTACATTACTCTTACAGTTGTAAATTTACTTTCCTCCTGCTCGTATCTCATTTATTTTCGTGCTTTGTACTCGTAAGACTTCTTATCGTGTTTTCAGCTGGATGACATGTCTTGTACTTCTCCAAGGTAACTTACTATTTGAATGTAAAATATTGCGAGAAGCTCATCGAACAGTTGTTGTGCTTGATAGGTGTAAATGTTCTTTCTGTTCTCTGCAGGCCATAAATAAGCCAGAGGTGGGGAGAACCAAATAAGTTCAGTGCTACTTACCATGCGACGAGCTCGATTCGAAAGAGTTTCCTCGATCTCTGTTTTCCGAGGTTTTTTTCCAAATGGTTGGAACCTTAGCTTTCTTTAGCCTTCTAACGGCGGCATCCACATGGACTGACCTTCCAAAGGAATCTAGCGAAAAGTGGTCAGAACAAACAGCGAAGCGACCATCTGGATTGAAATGTGCACGATGTGTGCCAACGAAGGCTTTCCATTTCGCGCGAAAAGTCTTGTCGATCGGCGACTTATGGATGGAAATTCCGGCCGATATATCGGAAACATTACTGCATCCTTGCACAACACAACGTCGCGAAGGTATGCCTTTACAAGAAATACGCAAAAGAAAGCTGGGGAACAATTCTTTCCAATTTTATTCCTTCTTTCCTGCGGAACCAGAAAAACAACTCTCTCTCGGCATACCAAATTAGCCACGATTGTTGAGTCGTTGACGTCACTTCCGTTCTCGACCTAGTTTCTTCTTCGCGCGGAGTTCTGTTGTTCGAAGAATGGCGGCCGTTTAGATCGCGAATCTACAGGGAAAATAATTATTATATTACTTCTCGATGGAGTTTTGCCTTAAGATTTGGCAAATTTGTTACTTGGGTAAGTACTTTCAAGCTCTGATGAGAAAAGAAAAGGCATTTTTGGTCGCAGTAGCACTCTAGAATTTTTACGGAAATTCACCTTTCGTTCCTTACGCTGCAAACCTGTCTACCGTGTATAGTGTGAGAATTTAATTTAAAGAAGAACTAACATTTCGTTTTTTTTGCTGATAAGACTGAAATTCCTTCTAGCAGGTAATTTTGCAATTTGATTCCAAGGAGAAGAACGATAACAAGGAGGGAAACATAACATTTCAACTTTTCTTTCACTTACATTTTACTTATTGCACACATTTTAATAAATTCTACAGCTAAAATCTATTAAGAATGACATAACAGCAAAAACCTATTCCAACCATTTACTTCCCAGGGGATTTGTCCATTGGACTGGCTAACGTTTGTAGATTATTCGGTGCAGATTATACTTCAGAGCAGTCGCCTCCATATAACAGTGTTACCAACTTTTATTCGCCCCTAACAGTGGCTTTACAGCAAATAAAACAAAACAACATAATCAATAGGCCAGCGGCAATCCTTCGTAGGCCATATACGGTCAGTGGTCCCTCTGTTCGGCGCCGTGTTTATTTGCTCCTCTGACAAAGAAGCCATGACGAACGTCGATGGAAATATTCCACAAGATTCCGGATCCATCCTTACTTCTCAGAACCTCCTTCAGCATCAGGAAGGTAAGGTCCATCCTGGCAATTTCATTCGTGCCGTTTTGGCCGACAAATCAGCGTTTGACATGCTAAAATCGGCGATCAAGGCCAATAGTCAACACGCACGAATAACCAAGGCCGATCAAGGGCCGTCACCACAAACTAGAGCGACCAAGGCTCGACAACCTTTAGATCAAGAGATCGGCATCATTGATTCTAATCCACCGAAAAAGCCATGGTGGGATAGGTCAAACCCTGGTAATTCGGGTTCCGACGATCGTAGTATTGACCACGAGGATGCCCTCGACGCAGAGCCGCTTGCCTCTGATGATAGTACCTCAGCTGCACGTTGGGTGGCAAGCGAGGAACTTTCCAGTTTTCTGGAACTTGTTGCTAGAAAACTTCTCACAAACTTTGAGAGGAAAACTATGTGCCAGGAATATCCCAGGCCTAATGCTGACGCTGTTTATACTTCTGAACTGGATGATTACATTGCTGCTCTTGTTCAGAGAACGAAAGCAATTGATAAAGATAACCGCTTCTTACAAGACAAGGTCCTTGACATCACAGGACCTTTGTGTATGCTGTTTCAACACTTGACTGCCATGAGTGATTCATCTAATAAGGACTTAACACTGTCTCAAGATCAAGTCCAAAGCCTGCTACAAGCAGTCTCGTACTCTATGCGTCTAGTGGGAAATGTGTCCTCCCTCATATCGGCTACACGCCGATCGGCTGTACTAAACAAGATCAACAATCATGGTTCTTTGGCCTCCCTGGGAAAAGAGGACTACCCTAATGCTGGACGGAAACTCTTTGGTGCAGTGTTCGAAGCCCAGCTCAAAGCCAGAGCTGAAACAGCACAGACGCTGATGGATGCTAGTTATGCAGGTCGTGGGCGTTCCCAGAATCGTTTTTTATAGAGAGGCAACTCCCGCCCCTTCCGAGGCAGCCCATATCGCGGCAGAGGTGCCAACAGAGCTTTCCGCAGCCGCGGAACAGGGCGTTTTCAACCCCGAGGTCAGCCCACCAACTTCAGGGGTAGAGGTCAACAGTGGACTCCTCAAGCACCAACAGTTTAAGCGAAGGTTTGTTTCCTCTCAATTCAATTTTAAGTACAAGCAATTATCCAGTAGCAGGAAGACTAGCCCACTTTATTCAGAATTGGTCTCTTATTACAAACGACCCATGGGTATGTCAAACAATCACTGGCTACCATATCGAATTCACACAAACTTTTGTTCAAGTAGCCCTCCCACCACTCCTCCCCTTCTCAGAGGAGGAGACTCTTGCTATGGACAACGAGATCAAGTCCTTGCAAGACAAAGGGCCGATTCACAAAACCTCAATGTCAGACAAAGAACCAGGATTTGTAAGCTCCCTGTTCATGGCTCCCAAGAAAGGTGGTGGTCAAACGCCTGTCATAAATTTGAAAGCCCTGAACAATTTTGTAGAGTATTCTCATTTCAAAATGGAAGGGATACACATGCTCCGAGACCTTTTAAGAAAAGACGACTACATGGTCAAATTGGACCTCAGGGACGCGTATTTCACTGTTCCAGTGTGGGTAAACCATCAAGAGTATCTGAGATTTCTATGGAAGGGCACAATGTGGGAATTTGCTTGCCATCCCTTTGGCCTAGCCAGCGCACCGAGAGTCTTCACCAAGCTCATGAAACCAGTGGTGGAGATGCTGCGCAAAATGAGCGTAAGACTAATAGTCTACCTAGATGACATTTTGATAATGGTGGTAGAAAGCAGACAACTTGCAATTCAATATACCCAGTTAGTTCTCAGTGCACTGGAGAATCTAGGCTTTGTGGTACATTACGAGAAGTCAGCGATGATTCCCTCCCCTCAGGTTTCCTAGTGGATTCAACAACTATGACTCTAGCGTTACCCCGCGAGAAAGTTCGTAAGAAACAGCGGGAGTGCCAAAAGGCCCAAACATTGTCTTCTCTGACATTGCGAAGGTTGGCAAGCTTGATAGGCTTGCTAAACAGTTCCATTCAAGCTGTCTTTCCAGCTCCTCTTCATTACCACCATTTGCAAAACTTAAAGAATCAGCATCTCTCCCCTTCAATGAATTACGAAAGCGAGGTGCAGCTATCTCTAACCTCAGGCACGAGAGGAACTGATATGGTGGAAAGACAGCTTGATGGCTTGGAACGGCAAGGCCTTGGTGAATGGGGACCTAAATCTAACAATAGAGACAGATGCTTCCATTCTAGGGTGAGGAGCTGTCTGCAATGGAATACGTACGGGAGGCCTTTGGACACAATCCGAAAGACTACTCCACGTCAACTGCCTAGAGTTGATGGGAGGGGCTTTCGCAGTGAAAGCCTTCACTCAACACAAAACTCCAGTGAAGGTTCTCTCACTCGTGGACAATGTAACAGCAGTGACATATATCAACAAAATGGGGTGCACCAGGTCCCCCATTCTGTCAAGTCTTGCCTTCGAACTGTGGTCTTGGTGTCTTCAACGCCAAAACAGTAGAATGGCGCGACATATTCCAGGAATCCAAAACTTCCAGGCCGACCACGAGTCGCGTACTGTCGTAGACCACTCCGACTGGAAGCTCAAACCAGAAATTTTCCTATGTATTCAGAGACTTTGGGGTCCCCTGGAAATATATCTCTTTGCATCCCGCCTATCGTACCAGATCCCAAGGTACGCAAGCTGGAGGCCAGACCCAGGGGTAGAAACAGAGGATGCTTTTACCCTAGACTGGGCTCAGTTGACGGGGTATGCCTTCCCTCCTTTCGCATTAGTAGGGAGATGCCTAAAACAAGTCATTCTCCAACAAGTTCAGAAATTGGTCATAGTAGCCCCAGTATGGGAAACCCAGCCTTGGTGTCCATTGCTCCTCCAACTCTGTGTCGACTTCCCTCAGTTACTTCCACAACCCATAAATCTGTTGACCAGGCAGGGGGAAACTCATCCCCTAACCCACCTTCAGTTAGCAGGATGGCTTGTCTAAACCGTTCATACTCAGAGACAGGCATTTCTGCAGAGGCTAGAACACTGCTCATGACTGCATGGCGAAAAAACACTTTAAGTGCCTATGGGGCAGCTTGGCAAAAGTGGGCTAGCTGGTGTAATCAACAACAGATTAATCCCATTTCAGCCCCATTATCAGCAGCTTTAGATTTCCTTACAAGAGAATTTAACTCGGGCAAGGCATACCGATCGATTAATGTCTATCGTTCTGCAATATCCATGACCGACCCAATCACTGATTCTCTGAGGGTTGGCGAACATCCATTGGTTTGTCAACTTATGAAGGGTATATTCAACAAGAGACCTCCACTTCCACGATACACTCAAACATGGAAAGTTCATCAGGTCACTAGCTACTTAGAAGGCCTTGGTGATAATTCAGAATTGTCATTGAGACAACTGTCTGAGAAACTAGTGGTCCTGCTGGCCCTCACATCTGCCGAAAGAGGGTCTAAATTGGCTGCACGTGACCTCAGATTCAGACGTTTTATCCTGAAGGGGTTTCTTTTACTCTTCCCCAATTAACAAAAAAATCAGGTATTGGGAATCCTGCTAAAACCTCATTTCATGCCAGTTTTCCTTCTAATGCTAGATTGTGCCCTATTGAATGTCTAGGAGAATATGAGAAACGCATAGAAGCCTTTCGGCCCAATACTTCTAAGGCAAACGTCTCAAACAAGTTATTTGTCTCTTACATTCGCCCTCACAGACCTGTGTCATCTTCTACCCTTCCTCGGTGGATGAAAGAAGCCTTAGGTGCGGCTAAAGTTGATGCTTCTATATTCAAAGCCCACTCATCACGGGGTGCGGTAGCCACTGCTGCAATTGAAGCAGGTATATCTTTACCTCAAATTTTGACTCTGGCAGATTGGTCAGGTCCTTCGACCTTTAACAAGTTCTGTTACCGCCCAAGCTTTGATGCTCAACCGGGCCGAGCTGTACTAGGATCTTAAAAATGAGTCAAAACAGAGCCTTTAAACAGACACTGTTATATGGAAGCGACTGTTCTGAAGTATAATCACAGATTATGCAAGGGCCGCTTGCAGCCTGTAGTATAATGTGGATTATACGAAGATAAAGTAGACGACGTATAACAGTTTCCCTCCCTCCCGCCTCAATTTGGACTCATTTTGTTGTTGTTTGTTTGTTTGTTATCTTGCAGATCCGCTCATTAAAAATGACAGAGGGACCGCTGACCGTATATGGCCTATGGAGGATTGCCGCTAGCCTATTGATATTGTTGTTTTGTTTTATTTGGGGGATTGCCGCTGGCCTATTCATATTATTGTTTTGTTTTATTTGCTGTAAAGCCGCTGTTAGGAGCGAATAAAAGTTGGTAACACTGTTTGTTTGTTTTCTCGTTTGTAAGCGCATTTTTTCCCTCATTATCGCATTCTTTGTCTTTTTTTTCGCCTTTACGTAATCATTATTCTGTTAGGTGTTTTCGCATAATTTCGTCTCGTTAAGGCTCTTTTTGCATGCGTTTTTTAGCTCATTTGTGCTTTGCCATTGCTACGTTTCATTTATCCAGTCCGCTTACCGTCTTCTCCGCTTTTGGTTTTCTTGTTCCTAGCCGTCCTAGTCATACAACGTTTCTACCGCTTGCTTCATCGCTTTTCGCTTATATTGTACATTTCGTGAAATCGATTGAACGACATGTAGCGTGTTCGACGTTTGACTACAAGAGACACATTGAACACAACAATTGTTTTCTTCAGGAGCTTCGATCAGCAAAAATTTGCGCCGTCAAAAATAATCATACCACTGACAATCCCCATTAGTTGCACTAAGAAAACGAGTCTTCAAAGTGAAACGTATTAGCCAGAATACACTTCATAAGTGAGTTTTATTAGCCAGTCAAGCGATCGAGTCTTTGTCTTGAGTTCCTAAAATTTAGTGTTTTATCATCAACGTGTTGACACGGGTTAATCTTTGGATTCATCTCTAGCAGATCTATGTGTAATTCCTCTTTTTCGAAGAGCAGTAAGCTTCTACCATCCAGCACAACTCGATTTCTTCTGAAGAAAGGACAAGATTCTGAAATGAAGTTTAAATCCATTGAGAGTTAGAACTGATTCCTCGAAAATGCTTAATTTACCCTTAGGACTGATAATAATCTTCACTGCAATTGATGCCTGAGTTACTTCGATGAATAAATCTGATTTATCATCACGGGTTTATTACGAATCAACTTAACGGCCTGCTCCCAGCTGCAGTTGGCTTGTTAGCTCAATTGGTAGAGCGCTGCACTAGTATCGCAGAGGTCAGTGGTTCGAATCCCGTACAGACCTGATTTTTTTCAGGTCTGATTTTCTCTATTGCATAGATAGCGCTCTCTACTGCGAGGATCGTGCCTCATCTTAACTTATAATATTAATAAAAAGTCACGTATTACTGACCTGCTGCCGTTTTCCAGTTCTTGGTTCTTTTCCATTGGTAATCACACCAGCCCCAGCTGTGAATGATTGTCCTTCAGGAACACAGATGATAAACACTGCGGCTATTACAACTGTGAAAGCTTTGATGTTCATTTTGAGGGCAGCCTAGCGATCCCTCTGGAGTAGATTTGCTTCCTGTTCAAACAATATGAATAAGCTACTAAAACTGGTTGTTTAACTGTCCTTTAGCTGACTCTTATAAGCCCAAAGAATTTTTCATAAAAAAGCTTCCTTACTTTGATATTTTTAAACAAAAGCGTACTTGAAAATGTAATTTGATCGGATACAACCATTTATCACTATTTACGCCAGTTCTTGACACGATGTCTGCTGAGTTAATCAAGTTAATTTAGATGTAGTTTCTTCCTTTTGTATCATCTGAGCGAAAGACGATTTCATAATACAACAAACGTGCTTCTGGTCATTAGTATTCTCTTTCATAGCAAATTAAGCCAATTTGAGTTTTCCATAGCAAGTGTGGCTTTTTTAAAAACGTTTAAAATGAGGATCAAGAAATTAACAGAGATTTCCCACAAAACGAGAAAACCATTTTCTGTCCACGAATCAACCAATGGGGACTTCCACTTCCATGTCTGGATGTGGCATTTGTGCTTGCATGTTCCAATCAAGTAAATAGCTTGAAAACGTAATTACAGATAAATTAATCATCCACAACTTTCATTAAGTTACTTTGTATACAGTTAAATTGCACCTAGACCCAAAAATCTTTTTTCGCTTAACGAAATAAGCGTATTTGTTGGAGTATTTCTGTGCAAAAAGTTTTTTATTTGCTCAAATCTTCAATTTTCTTTGCCCAGTCAAAATACGGAAAATCGGCCGCCATCTTGCCCCACGACCGAGTTTAAAGAGGAATGGCTCTAGCGGGTAATGTGACTCAAATCGAGAACACGAAAGTCTGCATTTCACACATTTTCACTTGTTTGCGAAGGTTGTAGTCGATATTGTCCGAAAATATGCCGACTAAGTGTGTTGTAGGAGGATGTAGCAACGTGCGAAATTTGCTAGAGGGTATCGCGCTTCATACATTCTTCATACAACACACCTAGTCGGCATACAAAAGTCGGACAATATCGACGACAACCTTCCCAAACAAGTGAAAATGTGTGAAATGCAGACTTTCGTGTTCTCGATTTGACGTCACATTACCCGCTAGAGCCATTCCTCTTTAAACTCGGTCGTGGGGCAAGATGGCGGCCGATTTTGACTAGGCACAGAAAATTAAAGATTTGAGCAAATTAAAAAACTTTTGCACAGAAATACTCCAAAAAATAAGCTTATTTCGTTAAGCGAAAAAAAAATTTGCGTTTAGGTGCACTTTAACCAATATCATATCGGTGTCAAACTTAAATTTACTCTTTGATCATGCCGGATTTTGTTGGTGATATTGTCAGCACTGAGAAACACGATCTTGATAAAAAAAAAAACTGTACCACCCTAAAAGTTAAGTGTTACGCAGAGGTATTCACCGGTCTTGTTAACCACTAAACAAACACAAATGCAATTGCGTGTAATAACCATACTTCAGAAAATGAAAAACGACTGAACAATTTCCATTTCCAAACGTAAAGAATATTGCATCGGAAGAGTCTCGGGAAAAATACGGCGCCGTCCTTAACACTTCCCCCGAAATTCCTATCGAAATTATCTCATCGCACCGTTTGCTAAAAAGGACATGAAACGTGAAGCGTCTGTGTTAGCAAGATTTTAGACTCCTAAGTTTCACTTGGTTTTTTCTTTGCAATGAAAATCTTGTTAATTACCATTGATTTTAAATTCAAATTCAGCCTATGGTTTGCTTAGCAGCGTAAAATAAATTTTCGGTAAGAGAAAACAAACAAACAAAACCAAAACACAAACTTTGTGTTCCCGTATGATGCAAGGATATATTTTACACCTTTTCTCACAATAGCCGATTAGATCAAGAGTTCAAAAGTTACAAATTAGTTTAACAAGGCACAAAGAAATTTATTTGAGATGTACAAAAAGGCCATTTAGAAAAATAAATGTAAAGGCCATTCAGAAAAACACCACAAATGATAAACAAATGCATCACTCAGGTAAGATATTATTAAGATATCAATATTTGTAGTGAATTAATTATTTCTTTTAACACCAGAAATTGTTAAAGCTTCCGACCTTAACTCAATTTCTACGTACCTATATATTAGAACCAAAACATTTTACAATTTTAACAATATACGATGATTTTGGAGCGGACGCGGAGGTGGAAAATCCTTTTAATAACACTCATGAATTTAAGTAAAAAAGAAACTGTGGAGTGGCGTCAGTTGGGCCGTATGACAAGATGATTTGGTTTTATCAACCGAGTTGATATTGTAAATTGGCCACCGTTAAGAGTCCCTAAATCTGACGCTTCGAGCGTTAGCCCTACGTCAGAGCAAGTGAGATACAGATGTAGACGACCCCACCTAATCATTAACAGAGAATGGACTTTGATGAAGACTTCCGCTTGGGTTGTCGAAACGTCAGTCACCCCTACCGACAACAGTCCTTCTCAGGACTACACTCACCCGGATGATCAGACTACACCTTCACATGTTACCCCCGGGTTCAAAACAGTCCTTCTCAGGACTACACTCACCCGGATGATCAGACTCTGCTTTCACATGTTCCTCCCGGGTTTAAACCATTTACTGGAGCGAATATTTTGTCAAAATCTTTAGCCTTGGACTTGAACATTTAAACGTCCTTTCACCCAGTCGTTTTGGACCAAGTACAACGGAATTCCAGATCAACTCAGCAATACACCACACTTTTCGTCGAAGTCGTGCGAATAATGACGCTGGGGTGAATCGATAATCAATCGATAATCGATCGCTGTTGAGACAGCTGAGACCCAAACAGAGCTATTCGGGATATGGAATATTCATGAAGAAGATTTTATGCTGTCCAATTACAAAGTTTATTTAATACGTAAAATAGTTTCAGGAATTACAAGAAGGAACCAAAAGTGAAAAAAAAAATACTTGCGAATGCGATATCTTTTTTTTTTCTTTTCTTTTTCCTTTTTTTTAAGAAATATTGACAATATCTGCAAATATCGTTTCTACCAGGTACTATATCTTCTTTGTCATGGGTTGAGACGTCTCACCGGGCTGGTGCGAATTTTGGTCAATCATCTTGACCGTTTCACCTCTACTAACCACTTTATCGTATAAATTTCCTAAATTCCACTTGTTCTGAGGACACACTCGAAAAAATGAAATAGTAATGTAGAATGCAGTTTAAGTTTATTTGACTAAAAGTGTTTTTTTTTAATCAGTATTTATTTCATCAGTATTTTTTTCTTTGCCCTTTTGCTCTCCACTGTCACCTTGAGGAGTGCACGGGCTGCCCAGCCCAGAACACATGCCCATCTTTGTACTTAGGATTGCGACACAGTTTGCGTGAAAATTCTTTTAAAATTTAAAATTTATGTACACGAGGACTAACCGTCTCATTATAGCTGTCGTCCCCTCATCAAAAGTTACTGCCAAGGGCTTCCATAACCAAAGTGAAGATTGACATATTTAAGAGAAAGAAGCGCTGGAGGAGAAACGCAATCCTGAAACAAACACTGAACTGGGATATACTTACTTTGAACTGTTGAACCCCAAATATCACAAAAATCTCAAACACAGACTCGCGTCAAGACCTGAGGGTAAGTGCACTGTTTTACGTTATAGCACTTTTGAGATACTAAAAAGAATTCTGGACCACATGCTTCATGAATTGTTCTAAGATTGCCTCCTGATTATACTTGTCAATGCCATCATCGAGTGCAGCCGTGTTAGCGGAAGTAATCAAACACCTATTCACATGATTGTCACCAAAAGACCGGAGTCTTTGGGAAACTGCCGACTATTGTGTGATCTTCCTGTTAATTGACCAAATTGTGAATGAGTCAATCAATATACTGGATGGGAGGAAATTTATAGAACACAATACATAAAAGCACAGAAAAATATTTATAAAAGCGCCATTATGTGTACCTCAGAAGGCAATGATTTAAAATCCTATGCAATCGGTAAAGAAATTTCCAAATTAAATGATGAAAAAAAACTGGAAACTTTGAATACGACTTCACCGAATTAATCTATAGATCCGTGCGGTTTTAATTGAACGCATGAAAGTGTCGGATGTGTTTTTCTTACTTTCATAGACACATTTGTCATACTGCAAATACTGTCAATATCATTTATACCTACGCTTATATTCAAATATTTTTTTTTACCTTAATTTATATTTATTTATGTTGTGTCCCCTAATTAGCACTGGTTCTTAACCTAAGCTGGGAAAAACGCATCCGGAGGTTTCTTTTTCAGGAGGTTTCTTTAGACACTTTAATAAAGTTTCATCATCATTATCATCATTCCCTACTCAGTTTCCTTGTATCTGAGGGGGTGAATTTTTCTCTAAGTTGATTTGCTACTAACGACATGGGTTCGATCAGTAAGTAGAAAATTATAAAATAAAGATCTTCGTAGGAGAACGTTAAAAAAAAGGCCTAGTAGAGAAATTTACGAAAAATTTATTCTGAGTGTTAAGTTGCAACTGATAAGAGCAAAGACTGATGAACTAAACACAGCCTGAAGAATGTGATGGAAGAACGGGGGAAAACGAATAGAAATCTTAGGAGAAATTTGTTCGACCGTTGGGTTTGTATCGTAAACGAAAATTGGAATGGCAGAGAATGTTATTGACAAATGACAGATGCTAAAGTGCCCTTAGAAATGCCTTGGTTTCATTGCAATGAAATTAAATATTTTCAGAATTGGAAATAAACCCTTCAGTTCAAAACAATCGGCTCATATGTATTAGGCACCATGTCGTGCGTTTGAACAGTTCTTCGGATTTTATTCTTTTAAACTCAGTTTTAAAACTGACTGAGCTTTAAAACACACAAAAGCAATAACTTGGAGTGGTTGAAATATTTTCATCCATTTATCTTTATGAGCCAAAAAAGAAAGATCGCTCTTTTCGTTTAACTAAAATGAGAACCAGGATTTTCCCCTCCATTGATATTTTACGAGAGCAGTTCTTAGCAGAATTTATAGACAGATGTTTTGACGTAACTTTAGTATTCTTAAGGGAACTACTTTCATGATTATCAGTTGTTTGAAAGTTCTTTAAAAATGCCACAATTATTAAAAAAGTTCAGTCATATTTTTGACCAACATACAAATGATATTTATTCTCTGTTTAAGGATTTTTCTGCGATTAAACACAAACTCACCACAAACTGAGTTGCGCCAGCTGGCGGAAATTCATAAGAAAGCAAGCGCATTATAACCCAGAAGAGAACCATTTTGTGTTCATATTTGAGGCATAGTTTATAATGGTAATCTTAATTTCTTGAAAAGTTTTGCGTGATTGGTGGTGTCTTATTGAACTCCTCATGTACATAATATCTCCATAAAATACCACAATGGATAATATTATAACAGTTTTCGCTTGAGCCAGAAAATACTGCGCGCAACATACAGTTTACGATGTGTTTTTTGTCTGAGAGGTGTTTGTCGGTAAATGTAGCTTTTTAGTAAGAGATGTTTGAATTGTATTTAAGGCTAAAGTATTACCTATCGCTTTATGATAAACATATCTAAATACTTCGAGAATGACACGAAAAATTCGTTTCAATTTCGTTTCAATTTCGAAAAGTATTATGTCAAACTGATCAATGACACGGGGCATACTATTAGATTAAGTCTCATTCTATCGCTTTTTAGTTTTTCATAATGGTTATGAGGCTTGCGGCTTCTATGCAATGTTTCCTTTGATTTACACCATGCCTAAACCATTTAATGTTCATAAAAAACCAGCTAAATTCAATTTAATCGAAATGAATTTATTGAAGAGTTAGAGAACCATTAATTATAAATAGCGTCAACTACATTAAAAAGGAGAGGAAACTTCAAAGAACTCATCGTCGAACAGGAAATGAAAAGTTAATGCAAATTGAATAAAAACGTATTTCCTCATTGACGGAAGTCCGGGGAATATTTCCAATGATGGATCACATCAGCATCACCTTTTCAGTAGGCAAACTCTGCTTTTAGGGTTCTGTTTAACGAAGCTGTACTTCCAATTATAAGTTACGTCATAAACCATTTTAGCTGTTGATCACCATTGAAGGTTTCTAAATATTGCACGTCAATCTACGAAAATTTCCACATATTGCAGCTTTTAAAGGGAGAATGTGTTTTGAATGTGGCATTTAGGTCCAACAGAAACTTAACAAATAAACACATTAATGGTAACTAACAAAGCGTACTTTGAAAATACCGTCTAATCGCTTGCATGGTTCAATTCAATTACGCCAACACAAAAAGAATGTTTTCACTAACCTCACTCCTTTGCATTAAGTGAAGTAATGTCATTTATTTATTGAGTCGTAGGTTGCCCATTTTCTAATTGATCCCGCTTTCTTTCGTTTACAGAACACAACATCACCATCATTACGCAAAAGAAATGAGAAGACTGCTCCATTCTTTGGAAGTAAACTATCTCGTTAGGAGTATTATTAACTTAGCGCTTTGCTTGGTTGTTCTTAAGCACCGTTTCGTTATGACCGAAACACAGGTGCCTTGCCAAACCATTTAAAGGTGCTGTACTAACATGCAATACTCACAAGAGAATTTGGTTAGATTCAAGCACGTCTCTTTGCCACAGACTACATTCACCTAAAGATGTGTCCACGACTCACTGTTGTCATTCTACTGGTTCTTGTAGCTGTCTCCATGTATCCTCAGACACACGCCTTTACGGCTGGAGCAGGGAATATTGGCAAACGAGGCCAAAATTATTTTCAGGTAAATTAAACCACTTAAGATATTTCTTTTCACGCACCTACCATGTTTTCCTTCTTCTAAAAAAATAAGTAATTTATCACATATCAATCTTTATCAATTACATGATTTACCTCACGGCAGACTCACTCGATCAACATTTAAGTGAAATCCCTGATAACTTATCGTTACAATTAAACACTGATCTCTAATACACAAATATCTCCAACAGTTAAGAAATAAATTTTCGCCTCTTTAAATTACCCAGGGCAAAAAAAATTTTAAAAAAAATGCTTAATCTATTTTTCAGCACTCAAGAGACCTACAAGGAATAACTTTTCATGACTTTTCGTTTATTTTCTGAGAAAAATCTGTGACAAACAAATAATTTTATGCCACATATTTACCATTTTGTCATGTAACTGATCAAAAATGCAGATTTTTCGTTTTTCCTCTTAAGTGCTTTAGTCCCACAAAATTGAATTTCTTATCTTTATGAAGTTACATTTTAAGCTAGTGTATGTAAACCAACTGACAGTGAACATTAGCCAATCATATCGCCACGTGCTCTTATCAAATGAGACATAAATTTCCATACCCAGAGGGGGCGGAATGCTTCGCGTCCATCCATTACTGACTTCGCTTTCAGAGACATAACAAAGAATTTTCAATTTCTTTAGCTTTGTCTTCTACCAAAGAAAGAGTGAATAAATTAGAGCAAATTTTTAAGTGTGATGTATAAAATATAAAAGAGATTGTTTGTCCTAAATTTGTAAAGTAGCGCTTCATTTACTCATAGGAATCTATCATACTCTAAGGAATAATAATTGAACCTTGGTGATGGAAGCGAAAAGCCGCGAGCTATCTTAAGATTTAACCAATTTTTTGCTACTAAAAAAGCATCACTCAATTTGGCTAAGTTTTTGATGAATTTCACATTCCTCCGTCCCATTCTTCTTCTGTCAACTTAGACGGTTTTGATTACTCTCCAAGAGGAAACTGGGCATGAACTGGGGTGACTAACACTTTCCTGACAAGAACTAAGGAAGTGTTTTCGTATGGAAAGAGTTCCATTCAAAAACTACACGAAAACAAAATCCTTATCGACCCTAAGGCCAGCAACAGTATCATACAAGTCATCAACGTTAGTATTTTAAGAAGTAGATCGCACTTTCTGTTTTTCACTTTCTACGAGAGAAACTTGACTGCTGTCGTTGTTTACATTTTTCTTCATTGGCATACATGTTTGCATGGAAAAGACGTCAATTAAAGGAAAAAGTAATTTCAAGACTGGAAAGAGCGTCTCAGAAATTCGGGGCTTCTTGTGGATAAAACACATTGAGATATTCGCCATTGCAAACGGTCAATTTTGTGGGTGGCAAGGATCTTGTGTGCAACTTATTTTCTTTGTAAAAATTTTTTGATTTTTAACATCGTGTGATGAGAGAGTTTCGTGTGATGGGGAGAGTTTTGAAGTATCAAACTAAATTTTTGAGATGGTAAACTTGTCCCCTATTTTGATTATTCCGTGTCAAAGATTTTTCAGATTTCTGTGACCGACACTGAATTTGTACGTCAGTTATTCGACTCATAGACCATCATCTTCAGGCGCCAAGTCATAGAAGCGTTTGCATTTGTCGTAAACGGAGTTTTCCTGAACGAATTATTATATTTTAGTCGAAAAAACATTTACTGAAAACCATACGAGGAAAAACGTTCAGCGTCGTCCTTAAAAGGAACGCGTTTATTCCTAGAATAATAAGCTCATTTTCCTTACGTAATAGCTGTTTTTATGATCTTTTTTTATTCAAATAAATGTTCGTGTTGTATCTAAATTGATCCGATTTATATCTCAATTAGCGATAAATAGGCAACTCAATAACTTTAAATTAAATTTTGATGTCACTGGCGATGTCTAAACGATGCGTGGGGAAATTTCTCACAACCTCGAGGGCTGAAAACGTGAGAAATATTACAATATGTTAATAGTAATTGGCGAAAACACATTGAACTTAATCAATATTTAGGCGCATTGGAAATTTAGAGTTACGTTTGAAGAGTTATTCCTCAAAGAAAATGCGGCAGAGATCTGTGAAGTAAGCCTTAAGTACCTTTCACACATTGAAAATATGTTGCAAGGGTTTTTCTAAACGTGAGCTGAGAAACTTTCCCATAAAATTCATACACTAAAGAGAATGCTTCCTGCCTAAAAACAAATACATTTATTTGGTGTATTTACAAAAGTTTACTATTGAATTACCGCTGATTTTGTCATGAATCCTAATTCAATTTAACAAAATATACAAACGGCTCTGGAAGTAAGTGAATTAACAGTATATATCCCCTTTACGTGAGATGATTTACAAACGTGCTGCATATTTTGTTAGTTTAATTATCTTCTGTTTTTCCTTTACTTTCTGTTGCTTACGGGAGAAAACAGGATCGTTTTATTAAGACTGGAAGACAATAATAATCTCGTCAAATGTTAGTTCTGTTTAATTACCGGTTTTAATGTGTTATCATTTAGCCTCGCTAACTTTCGCCCGCTTGTTACTATCGGCCGGAAAAATACTCATCACCAATCAATTTAAAAGCGGTAAGACTACGAAAGAGAACCTCACATTAGAATTGGATTAAGATAAGACAACTTTGTTCTCACTGCACTAGCCGTTCTGTCGAAAATGACCTTAAAAGTGAGCGTTTTTCTCTTGCTGGTTATAATTGCCGTCTCTATGTGTTCACAAACGCTTGCATTTACAGCTGGAGCGGGGAACATCCATGTCAACGGTAACGGTAAACGAGGCGCTAATAACATTCAGGTAAAATATTCCCTGTATTTCCTTCAAGCATGTCAACCTTTTTTATCCACCAGGACATAACAGGTAGCTCCCCCACTTAAACTCGTCACGCTAAAGATGTATCGATGTGCGAACTTATAATTGTTCGTCTTCACACTGCCCTGAACAAAAGTGAGATTCGCATTTCTCCTGTTAAAAGTACGCCTGGCCATTTTTATCGCTTCTATCCGAAAAAAATCAAGGAAAGACAGATCATCTTCTTGAGTAACATGTCATTGTAACAATAGAAGACGAATCTTCCTTGCTTTTTTCATCAATACTGGTAAAAAATAAAGTAGAAACACACATTCCTTAAACTTTTTTACTTCAGTCTACAAATTAGTTTCTAGGCCGGGTTTCAAACTATGAGAGGTTCTGTTCGAATCATTATCACTATATGAGATTTTTTTCGTTTTAAGTATATTTTAAATTTTATTTCAAATTTAATTACTGTATGTAAATATCGGTTTTTTCCGACTACAATGAAATTGCAACTTCTGTGTACGAGCAATCGATGAAAATATTACAATTCTTAAAAATGTTTCGAGTTGAATTTCATCGAGATATGAAGTGTGGGAGTTGTCCACCGGTGTTCTTTAAAACTAATTTCCGAAGAGAATCAGAAACATATTTTTATCTAATTCTGAGCATGCGGTTAAAAAAAAATTTCTTCATTGCTTTAGCGGGGAGATGGCACTTTCCCAACGCGGCCTCAACCATAAATTGAGTGGTATATAGGCATGTTATAGACTTCATAATAGGTGTGGTATTGTGAAGTGATATCTCGATGATATATCTCCATGGAGTTGAAATTAAAATTTAGATTCACTAATGTCTATCAAAATCGCAGGCGCAATTGATAGCATCTTAAATACATTTTAAACACATTTAATAAGAAACAGTACTTATTCCATTTGTATTTGTCCTCCTTTTG